>NC_056621.1:16357408-16649908 GCF_018340385.1 Cyprinus carpio | reverse complement strand
TTGGACAGTTTCGGGACAAACATTATTATACATGTCATATAACACAGCCAGCAGGCGGCCTAGTGATGTATAATTCATTGTTGTATGTTTATTAACAGGAGCGATCACTTGTCGCTTTGTATTATTAAGACCCACGTGCTCGTGGTTTCTGTTCATTCAGATCAATCATTACTTCTGTGTGACTTACCTGAGCTTTCATGCGTTTCAACAGCAGCTCACCTTGCCAGAGGCTCTTCATTCCGGATGTGCATATGCAAGACCCTATTCACGGTTGAATACAGTACGTGGAAAAGTCACAGTATGTTATTAAAGCCAATATGATAAAATTATGACTATATAATATATAAAAATACACAAATGCTTAGACCAGAAAAAACTGTTATTTATTAAAATCTAGTTATAATTACATTATAATCATTATAATAGGCCTAATGTTTAGATCAGAAGGGAAAAAAAGTGTCTATCACTATCTAGAAAAATATAAAATTCTATATTTTAATATGAAATATGATATAAATGCTTTTTAAATTTATATTTAAAAAATCTTGAAAAGAAAAATATATCTAAATTATAATATGAATGCTTAGATCAGAAGAAAACATTATTGTAATTATATTATAATAATATTTAGATCAGATGGAAATCTTAAATGATAAATTATATATAAATGCTTATATAATATATGCTTACTGTAATGTTTAGATTAGAAGAAAAAATATCTATCAGTTCAAAAATATAAAATTAGATTTTTATATGATATAGATGCGTCGATCAGAAGAACTAATAATTAATAGTATACTATTATTGTAGGATAATTTTTAAATCAGAAGAAAATAGTTTAGATGAAATGATAAGAATATTTAAAAAAAATTATATAAATTCTTATACTAAAAATGTGTCAATTACAATAATGAAGAAAAATGTATATTTAAACACAAAGACAATTATATATTATATATCAGAAGCGACATCTATGTCAATCTAGAAAAATATAAATAATATATTTTAATAAATAAAATGATATAAATGCTTCGAACAAGACAAAAATACAAAAAAATATATTATAGGATAATGTTTAGATCAGAAGAAAAAAAAGATTTTATTTTTATTAAAAAAAAAAAGATAAAGCTTTTTAAATGCTTAGGTGAAAATATATAAAAAAATATATAAAAATATATACCATTATAATTATATTATAATGTTTAGATCAGACAAAATATAGCTCTATATATCTAAAAAAACAAACAAAAAAACAATTATTTGTAATATATAAATGTTTGGATAATATACTATTATTGTAATGTTTCGATCAGAAGAAAAATAATTCATCTAATTCTATCTAAAAAAAATAAAATAATGCTTATATCACAAGGGTTAAAAAAAAAAAAAACCACACCCACATATACAACATTTATAATAATATAACATTTATAATAACATTAGCCCTTTTTATTCACACTGAGTGTATCCTTTTAACATTTCTCTTGTCAAGGCGTGCTGAAACGGTCAACAATGACCCTGAATTTGTCCAGCTTAAAGCTCTACAATAGTCTGTTTCCAGTTTGAAATCAAAACACTGAGAAGCCAAAACATCACCTTGACATCTTCATGCAGCAGCACTCTTGCCGACAGCACAAATGTTGCATCAGTTTTAACAGCACAGCCTCAAGATAGACTTTGTCTGAAATGGTCTGCTTTTGTAATCGAGTAATTTTAACAGTTTGAACACATTCGGTTAGTTCACGTCCTGCAATGTCACACACTACACCTTCCAGCTGCTCAGACACTACAACTGAACTCCTGCAGCGAGACATATAAGCAACAGAATAAGCAAATGAGAAACGTAACAGGAAGCAGGTAGTCTGATTAGCATGTGTTGTTAGGCAACATCCTCTCAGCAATGAGTGGGAGGAGATCAAAAGCTCTGTAGTGAATACAGTGAACAATTCAGTGCACTTGAAATGCTAAAAACAGCTCAAAAACAGACCCCAGGCTTTAGAAAATGTCAAACGGAGTGGTTTTATTTATATTTTTTAGCTTTGTACATTTTTATATGACATTTAATACACCTACAGTACATTTAAAACGAGTAAAATGAACGAGGCACAACCAAATATGAGTTAATCATTTTTCAAACAGGGTTTTCGGCAGAAGTGAACTCCGCAAATAAACGTTGCCTGACATCTTGCAGCAAAACGGGAGGGAAATCAAAAATAAATAAAAGTTGGAGTGTAAATAAGTCCCTTTAGGGCTAAATATTGGCACAAAGAACGATATCCAAATTGAAAAAGTGTATATATTCAATCATAAATTCTATAAGCTACACACTGATAGACATCCGCCTTCACAGTAGCACCAGTATACACAGGACAACCTAATCCCATGTACACAATAAAATAAAATAAACGCTCAATTTCAATTAAACTTGGCTTCAGACTCGACGTGTCCACTAGAACCGTTATGTGCATATATTGAATTAAGTGCAATTGTTGCTAACTTTGTGCACAACCAGAATAAAAACAAACATGTACCACAATATTACATAAAATAAAATACAAGGTAAACTAAAGCTTTTGTAACAAATGGCACATGTTCTTCAGTCTGATTACTGTCAGGACGGGGGGAAAAAAAAAGGTACAAAATGCAGACATCGTCATGATTACGTGAGCAGGATTCACATGTTATTCAGCTCCAATAGAGTCTGTTCCAACATCTGGTTCATATCGAGGTTCTCTTCTTTAGCATGTGAGAGTTTCTCTGTTAGAACATCAAGTGAAAGACACGTTAATATCAGTGCAAAGCATGTAGGGAATAACATGCAGTGGATGCCTTGAGCATTGAACATACATGGTTCACACACTCAGTTCATGCTTTCATATTTATATCCATAACTGAGATACACTTTAGTGATATACATGTGTTAATATATAAATGCATGACGGACACAGTAAAAGAGTGCTGACTCTTGCATAGAGCAAAAGGCATTAGATGACATCCTGATTAAAGTGCTAGCCATCCATTAACCACACGCTGCCTTCAAGATCTGGGACGAGTTCGGAAATTGCAATTTATTGATTTTGGTTTGCAATGAAATAGATGCATTGGTCAATTTCTCTTTTACTGGACAGGGTGTTTTTTCTCTTGTCATTTCCCGACATAATTCTGAGCAAAGGATAACTTAGAATTTAAATAATGTATATTAATAAAAATACCATTCAATACTATTAAATATAAAGTATGAACAAAGTCGGGACTTTTTTTTTTTTCCTTGACAATTTAGAGCACAGGAAAGGTGATTTATATAATATATATTTATATAAGTGCTGTCAAATGATTAATCACATCCAAAATAAGTTTTTGTTTACATAATGTGTATACTGTGTATATTTATTATGTATATATAAATACACGCATGTATATATTTTAGAAAAATGTTACGTTTATATATGATATAATTTATATGAATACAAATATATACATGTAAATACAAGTAAATGTTTTCCAAATATATGCTGTATGCGTGTCTCTTTATATATACTTAATATACACAGTACACAAAATTATATTATGTAAACGAAAACTTCTTTTGTATGTGATTAATCCCGATTAATCGATTGACAGCACTAATATAAATAAATAAAAAAGTTTTTTTTTTTTAAACAAATGTAATATTAAACTAAATAGAATTTTAAATAATGAAATTTTCAATAGTGCACAAAATGCAACACACAAACAATTAGTTATTTTGTGGTAAATCTCAACTCGTTATTATCTTTCCAGCATGACTTGAAAGCAGCAAAAGTGTAACTTTGTTACAACAACATGTTCCTTGAACTTTCATTCATAAAGCATTCATTTTAGACACCATTTGGTGATGAGAACCAAACAAGTCCACACTAGTTTTAGTCCTCATCCAAGGCCATTCTCAGCTCGTTAGAGAGAAGGCGGTTTTTCTCGAGTTGCTGGTAGAGATGGTCTACAGGAGCGGCAGCAGATTAAGACAAGAGAGAAACACAGAAAGAACAGAGTGAAGAAGAAATGAGAACAGCTGCAGGTTAGTAGCATTTCACTCAGACTCAAACCAACCTGGAGCAGGTGATTCAGATGATCAGACAGAAGGACACCGAGCGCTCAGATACTCACTAGCAGAGCTAACAATAAGTGTACAGTGTGGTGTGTGCGGCTGATAGACAACAGACCAAGCTGTCGCAAAAATGGGAAAATTACTTGACAGTCTTAGAAATGTTGAACAAATCATTAATCTAAGGAACTGCCATTGCATATGTACTGTATGCAAACCTTTTCACTTACATTATACCTATATGACAGAACTTAAGCTATTAGAAAAAACTAGAGCTTGAAATTTTATGTAAATTAAAAAGGAATTTATGTAAATTACTTTATACATTATAATTAGTAATTTATAATTTATATATATATATATATATATATATATATATATATATATATATACACACACACACACACACACTGTATATGTATAAAAATTAAGTTTTTGATATATATATATATATATATATATATATATATATATATATCAAAACTTAATTTTTGATTAGTTGATTTGATTTAGATTTTTTGCATCCTCAGATTTTCAAATAGTATCCTAACAAACCATACATCAATGGAAAGCTTATTATTTTATTTTTTTCACGCCACAAAGAAAGCAGAAGAAAAACCCTTATTGTAGATCCCTAACTAGCATAGGAATGACATTCGTGTACTTGGATTTGAATTCTAATGCCTTCGTAGAATATGTAAATGAAGATCAGCTGACTTTGAGAAAACACAAATAGTCGACAACACATGCATATGAAGTTTAAATACTCCAAGCACTTAAAATAAAATAAACCCGTTTAATATCAAATTTATATTTAAACTTTTTTACATTATTTTCTAGATAACTATTGCAACACTGTTCTCTTACAGTAAAAAGTGGGGAATTTGTTTTAAAACACCATTATAGCAACAATTTACTCAGATTATGTAATAATAGCAGGATCTGGAGACTTTTATACTTTCTAAAGAAACTGTTGCTAGGGTGCTCTATCTATTAAACATAACATCCTCACATATATGGCTCAGATCCGCTCTCGTAATGCAAGTCTATGAGATCTCTCCTCAACACGCAGTACAATTTGACAAAGGATTCATTTTCAGTGGACTTGAATACTTATTTCATATTATGTCAGTGGTTTGTTTAAAACCACAACCCTAACTATTAGTGATACTAGCTATTCTCAAACAGAGAGAATGTTTAATCACCACAGGAAGAACATTTACTACTAGCATAGCTGATAAAAGACAGGTAATCATGCGGTTTAATGAAGAGACGTTAGAACAGAATTGACCGTCATCTACTTCCCTGAGAAAACCTGATTAAAAAGCCACAGAAATTTGAATAGTAGGAGAGGATGAATTTGCCTAACATGTAAATACAGGGAAGCCAACATGCAGCGCTTTAGGAACGTTCTCCACATGAAAAGATCGCCTTTATTAAACACTTAATGAACAAGAGCTCATACAATAACCATAGAAGAAGAAACCCATGACTTCTACCAGTGCTTCTGACTTTATTAGAGCCACAGCAATTAAAGCACACAGAAATGAAAACAAAAAATGAGACCTTTACATAGTTTTACATAAAGCAGAAAGAATTAAAGGTTCTGTACAAGAAGAGATGGAGAACAAAACACAATGTAGAGGGATGAGAGGAAAAGAAAGGCTGGAAAGAGCAGAGTGAAGTCGTTCAGCCGGCGGGCAGCATCTTTGATGAACAATTTATCTGCGCGGGGGGGAAAAAGTAAGAAAAAAGGTGATGGAAGGGACAGAGAAAGCCATCAAACACAAGAAGAGGGAAGAAACCACCACATACAGGAGCCACGATGCTGCTTATTCATTATAAAGAGTCTCCATGAATCTCTGAGATCAAAGCTAATGCTGAGGGGAGCCAAACAACCACACGGCTGACTTACCAAGCAGCTCACGCTCCTAAACAACTACTACAGATGAGACAACATCATACGTGATCAGAAAACATCTCTACACGGCAGGCTTTGGGCCTGTCTTCTGAACAGAAGAAGACCTTGTTAGTAGATGAATTTCCACCAGAGAAGAAACACCACACACAGGAAGTCACTGAGCAAGAAACGCTTCCCACTGTAAAACCGTGGTGCATTTCTGACATGCTTTGAGGTTAAGAGCTGCCACTAGGGCTGGGTGATATAGTCAATCTTTCTATATTATTGTGCTTGTGTTTTAAGATGAACCAGTATCCTAAATACTGTGAACATTTCTAAAGATAGTTAACTGACTAAATCCCTGTATGTTAATTTACACTTTACCATTTAAGTTTGGGGTTGGTAAGATTTTAGTGTTTTTGAAATTCCAATGTTCACCGAGGCTGCATTTATTTGATAAAAAATAGAGAAAAATCGTGAAATATTACAATTTAAAATAACTTATTATATATATGGTCCTTTACACAGAACAGTAAAATTGTCATTTATAAAGTTCTTCACTGTCAATTCTAAATTTAATGCATCCTTGCTGAAGAAAAATATTAGTAATGTTTAATAATTTAAGATGCATTTATTTTATTTATTTATTAATTTACATTATTTTATAACTCTTGAATGGATGTGTGCATGCATTATATATATATATATATATATATATATATATATATATATATATATATATATATATATATATATATATATATATATATATATATATATATATATATATATATATATATATATATATATATATATATATATATATTACATTATATATAAAACATACACACATACAAACATACATATGAAGAAACGATTCAATATGCATGCCATCTTAATATATATATATAAAAATTAAATATTCTGAGCAATTCTTTAGAGGAAAAAAATGTCTTTTCACATTTTTCAAAAAAGTTTTAAACATTTTTTTTTCAAACATTACAATAATTTAATGTTTTTATATATATATATATATATATATATATATATATATATATATATATATATAATTTACAAATATATATATTTTAATTTTACATTTATATAACAAAATATAAATAAACTTCTAAAGCTATATCACCCAGCCCTAGTACTGACCAGCAAAAATTTAACCAAACAATTAAAAGTTAAGAGTTTTGTTTTCTCACAATATTATTTCAAATTAAGTAATACAATAGTTATGAATTTAAAATCACAAAACTCCTTTACACTGACTCTACAAGCCATGGCCTTAACATTAACACCCATAGACAAATTTGCAATAAGCAAATAGTTCAAATACCTCAAATAACAGTACAAGAACCATAAGCCTTGTAGAGTTACAGAGATAGTGATTTAAACAGAAGAATGAGTCATATAGTGTGTGAACTGAAGATACAAGACCTTATTTAGAGCGGGTGAGAGGGGGATTATGGGTAATGGGGGAGGGGCACAGGCACAGGCAGAGACAGCAGATGAATTACATTGAAGTCATGTCGTTGAGAGCGTGGTCCAGCTCCTCGCTGATGGCTTTGTACTTGAGTTTCTGGGAATATAACTCATCTATCGGGATTCGGGATGGTGTGTTTGATGGAGGGGAGGCAGAGGAGGGTGGAGAGGAAGAGGTGGAGGGAAGGGATAAAAACAGGTGCAGGAGTGAAGCATCCAATCCAGTGGCAAGATGAGCCCCGGTGAACCGAGTGACAGACAGCGAGAGAGTGACGTGAAGACAGAGAGAGAGAGAGAGAGAAAGAGTGGAGGGAAAACAGAAAATAAAGTTAAGGAGGAATGGAAAGGAACTGAAACACAAGGCAAAGACCATGACAAATTCGTCAGAGTCACCGTGAAACACCAAACAGGGTCGCTCACAGGTCACTTAACGAGATGTTAAATGAATTCTGTCATTATTTATTCACTCATGTCATTTAAAACCTGTAGGACTTGAATTCTTCAGTGGAAAGGAACGTCAGCAAAATGCCCAGAATGCTCTTTTCCCAGCTGTTGAAGCTTTTAAATCTCATTTAACTCATTATGGCTTTTCTAGATGTGTCACTGGTTTCTGGGTTTCTAGTCATTAGTCAAACGGTCATGTTTTGTATATTTTGTATACTTTTTTTATATAGTGCAAAAGTCATTAGCTATGTTTCCATCCACCTATTAAAAAACTAAAAAAAATTAAAACAAAACTTATCCGCTCAACTAAGTAATCCGGTAAGAAAACATGCACGTAAAATATGATGGGAACAATTTAACCGAACAAATACCTTAATGCGCATCAAAAAAGATGTGAGTTTGCGATGGGACAGCATACCTGGACCAACCAATGGACTGATCTCATTGCTCAAGCATTTTAGAACGACAATACTATCATTTCGGATGCTGTGCAAAGTTTCGTCAAAGTGCTTCGTTATAATTAACTGCGAAATTATAAGCACTGTGTTCCCAAACTTGCTCAAGCATTTTAGAACGACAATACTATCATTTTTATAAACAGTGTCTCTCCTAATTCCCATTCTTTGTGATATTTAGTGCAAGCAGGCTGACCATTTTGTATTCTTCAACTCACTGATGGCAGTGCTCAAATGTTTTTATTTTATGCGACATTTCAAATTTAATTAATAAATTTGGAAGCAAACACAAGCTACTGACTATTTCACAGGTACTTTCTGTATTTATTTTAATCAAAACCCTTTAAACATAATTTTTTTTTTTTAATAATCGTTCACAAATTATTTACAATTTCAAAAATACAGAAAAACTGTATTTCGAAAAATCGTGACATTATTACAATTTAAAATAACTGTTTTCTATTTGAATACATTTTAAAATGTAATTTATTCTTGTAATGCAAAGCTGGATTTTCAGCATCATTACTCCAGTCTTCAGTGTCACATGATCCTTCAGAAATCACCCTAAACTGATTTGCTGTGCAAAAACATTATCAACTTAGTTGCTTATTTTTCCTGGAACCCATAATGCATTTTTTTTCAGGATTCTTTAATGAATAAAAACAGCATTTATGTAAAACAGAAATCTTTTGTACCAAATGTCAGTACTTTTGAGTAACTTTTGATTAATTTAATGCATCCTCTCCGAATAAAATGTATTTTAATAATTCCTTAATGGTGCATTCATTGTCATTTTAGCACTCATTTTCAGTTCCTATTATGGGAAAGGAGCACTCAGGGTATTCATGTGTGAACTATCTTTGTTCATGTTCCACAGAAATAAATGAAATAAAACAGGTTCGACATGAACGCAAATAAATAACAGTTTTCATTTTTGGATAAACTATCCCTGTTAAGGTTCTTACTGATGCCTCTCTGTGATGTTTATTATCACAGATACATTAAAGTGCAAACACGGTTATGAAAATGAACTTAGGCTTGTGTAAATCCAAATATGAGCAGAACAGGAGAAGACTATTTAACAGCAGCTCATAAAAGCCTAATCAAGTTTAAATGCTGCGTGTAATTGGACCTCAGTAAAACGAGTGTCATCTTACAAAACAATGTGAAGTCTGTGTGTGTGGATCTGCACAATGACTGGTCTCTCGGAGAGAGGTGATGCTTAATTGTGCGACTGAACCGATAAGGAAGCTGAAAGAAGGCCAGTAGGGCAGAAGGTTTGAGGAACAGAATGACAGTAGAGAAAAAAAAAAAAGGCTGAAAGCTATATGACCGGAAGCGAAAGGAGTAGTCGCTCTGAATACTTCACAATCACACATATGAATGAAAATTTGACATGGGCTGAAATGACTGAAATGATGAATGAATGAAAGTCGTACCTTCAAGGTCATCAATGGACTTCTCCAGCTTGGCGACTGACCTCTCAGAGAATTCGGCACGGGTCTCGGCCTGCAGCAGAAAAAAAATCATTGAGACTGCTGGGACAGTCATTTGTAGCTAATAAACTATTTAAATGCCCAGAACTGGTGGGGGAAAAAAATCTAGTCAGATAAGTTATTATTGTGTGTGATATATACACCATAACAATGATCTAAACTATTCATGATGATGATGATAATGATGTTCATACCTCCTTTAGTTTGTCAGTGAGGACCTTGATCTCCTCCTCGTATTTGTCTTCTTTCTGGGAGTACTGAAGACATCATAAGAGGGACAGACGTCAAAACACAAACCAGCACATGAGCCTTTAACACTACATTAGCACTCCGCTCAATAACACTCTTAGGCTTTGTTACTGCACATAAACAGAATTGTTTTTCTACAATTCTCATATCTAGGACTGACCACTTGCACTGTCATTTTGTAAACGATAACATCATCATGGGCAGTGCAGTCAATATTCAATAATATCTACTTCAGATGCCGTAGAAGCGGCTTAAGCACCATCAAAAAGTTTAAGAGTAATTGCCACTGTAGAAATATACACAGTATATATATTTTTATACACACACAAAATGTTGTTAAACCATAACACATACAAATGATATAAGTACACACACAAATATTTACACAAAGACATATACACACACACACACACACACACACACACACATATATATACACATATATATACACACACCCTTAGTTCTTAATACAGTGTGTGGTTACCTGGATGACCTGTGACTTTTTGTTTTGAGAGATCTTACTCAAGGCAGTGCTAAATAAAAAATACCATGCATTTTGTATGATTTCTCTTAATTTGTTAACATTATTCACATTTTCACACAGAGATATATACATGTTCAGACTGTGTAATCCATAGATAAAAACTGCTGACATGTAAATTACCAAAGATGTGGGACTATCTTCACAGACGAAAATGTGTTAGTTTGTGTCTTTAATATGTACTAGGGTTGTCAAATCGATTAAAATCGCATCCAAAATATAATTTTGTTTACAAGAGGAGTATGTACTGCACACATTTATACACAGACAGATATATTTAAGAAATATTTTTTATTAAGTATATTTATATTCATAAATAAAATAAATAATGTATTCTATATATTTCTTAAATATATACGCATGCGCATATTTATATATAAATATCTACACAGAACACACACATTATGTAAACAAACTTTCATTTCGGATGTGATTAATCTCGATTAACCGATTTGACAGTACTAGCAACTCAATATTAAAGGTTTTTAAAATATGGTAACTTTTTAATGTCATGTAAGCTGATGTTGATCAAAATCATCTGCTAAAGTCTATTGCAGATACAGATATTCATACATGTGTATAACTACGGATGCAGAAACACAGTTAACTTGCCCTTGAGTGTTCACAGACTGACTTTATTCTTTAATAAGATTATAATGGTCATCCAGAAAGCTTCCCCAGAATAACAATCAAGTAAAAAAAAAAGCAAGTAAGCACACAATTCAACCCCTCATTGAAATATACAGACAAAGATGGTTTGTTAAACACAGAAACACTGGTAATCCCGGTCTGTTGAGGAGGAGGGGTGCGCCTGGGAGAGCAGCAGCAGAGCACACCTACCTTCTCAGCCTGGGCTTCCAGGGACTTCAGGTTGTTGGTCACAGTTTTCAACTCTTCCTCAAGCTCAGCGCATTTGCTGGTGTTTTACACACAGAACACAGGAGGAGGAACAAGAGGAGGAAAGGTACATTGAAACGAGGAGAACCAGAAGCAGGTTGGAACAGAGGGACATCAGGGAACCGGAAGAGAGAAAAGAGGAACAAAAGAAACAAAACCCCAAAATCAATCAAAACAGGGATGGTGGACAAGGGGAGCTCGAAGTCCCCTTAACACAGCAGGAATGTGCCATGATGATGAATCGAAGTCTACATAACTGCTGCATGCAAGTTGTTAGGAGTTGCACCGTATGAGAAGAAATCAAGTTGCAGCATTCCTGCCAAGTTAGAAGGGCGTGAAACAAACAAACAAAAAGATGGACCAAATAAAGCTCCACGGGTAGCAAGCAGGGGAAACCGTGGTTTTGCCTCTTACAGAGTACACAAGGTTAGATGTATGTGACCTAATGACTGGCGCGCAGTACCTGTTCTTCTGATGCCTTTAATGACTTATAGGTTTGGTCCAACACTTGAAGCTCATCCTGTAATCTTCGAAGGCGTCTGTTAGTGTGTGCAGAGGGAAGGCCATTCCAAACACGGGCCACATGCAAGTTAACAGTGCATGCAAAAATCAAAAAAACGTAAGACAACCAAAACAAGAAACAGGAATGTGAAGCAGGTATTAGCCATTAGCAATATGGTAGTACAATTCTTAGGGGATGTACACACGGGACGCATTGTTGTGTTACATCTAAGCTACTGTTGGTATGTGCATCAACTGCAAACTTAAGATTTAGAATCGGAAGTAGAAGGTCATCCAAGTATTTTCTGTACTATTTGTGCGCAGACATACAACTTATTGATCTACTGTTTTTTCGCACATACTAGATAGCACAGAAGTGGGGATATTTGTATACAGGCATAGATCACAACACCTGAGTATGCCATTCAGAGACAATTCATGTCAAGTTAAAAATACATCAGTTTTAAATCAATGGACCAATCATGAAAAGTTGGAGGCGGGACAAGCAGAGCACACGGAGTGCTGACTAAAGTAACATTTATATCAGAAGAGGCTCTTATACTGGTTAAAAAGGACTGTATGACAGAAACCAATGTTAAAAAAAGCAACAATCAGTTACAGAGAAGCTCTAGTTAGTAATACATTTTGCATTCATTGGCCTCAGAAAGTAAAAGGCTAGTTAGTGTTTCATGTATTCTGTGTGTATGCCTCCTGACACAGAATCTGTAAGGGTGTGTGAGTGTGTGAAGAGAGTGAGGCACATGCATGAATATGAATGTGTGTATGTGCAGACATGCAGAGGCTGAAGGAAAGTCCCGTACCTCTCATTCAGCTCAGCGCGCTCCTCTGTGCGCTCCAGCTCAGCCTCAACGATCACCAGCTTACGGGCCACCTGCACACACACACAGGCCAGATCATGGGACAGTTACATACTTGTACTTATAGCCAATTTAAAAGGGGGGAAAATACTTTCTACACATTAAACGAGACAAAATGAAAACATAAAAAGAAACGAGACAAAAAGTGAAGAGACAAAACATGCAAACAAAAACAAAGCACAAAAAAGACAAAATAAACATACAAAACAAACAAAAACAAAAGCAAAGCAATAAACCACCTGAAAACAAACAAAACAAAACAAGAAAACAAAAAAGTTCAAAACAAAATCACAAAGAAACAAAACCATGAAACATGAACAAACAAAAGGCAATACAACAAAAATCCAAAACTAAAAATCAAACAAAAACCAAGACAAAAACAAGACAAAATACAAGGAAAAAGAACACAAAACAAGCCAAGACAAACAAAACAAAAACCACAAAGCTATATCTGATCAGACTGCAAAATACAGCAAATCTTTTTTTATGCTTATGCTGAACTGCAAGCATCTGCTTGCTACTTTATTTTTTTTTATGCTTATTTTTAAGCTTATGCTTGTTCTCACTCATATTGTTGATGGCACTTTAATTGTGAAAGGTCATACTAGGCAGAAACAAGGTCATGTGACTAGGCAGTTTGGTGGCTGAGGAAACCTGCCTCCTCGTATTTGCGGTCGGCCTCCTCAGCAATGTGTTTGGCCTCCTTGAGCTGGATCTCCTGGATCTCCATCTTCTCTTCATCCTTCAGAGCTCTGTTCTCAATGACCTTCATGCCTCTGGAAGGAGAAAGCAAGAAATGGATTGAAAGAGAACAAAATCTCTCTATAGCATCACTATGACTCAATTTGGATCAATAACTTGCTAAAAAAAAAATTACATTTAAAGCCACTAACTTGTCTGCAGCTAAGCTCTGGGATCAAGACACACTTTTAGCTTCTAAACCCATGTTTTCTTGGATTATCACAAGTCACTGTCAGAACGGATGAATGGGAGGGAAAAAGCACCTAAGAGCTAGACCAGGTCTCGGTACAGAGTGGTTCTATGCAGGCGCGCTGGGCTGGAGACAGAGGGACTCTGTGTGTGCAAACAAAGGAAGGGAAACGCAGCCTAGTGCCTCTACAAATTGCCGTTTATTCAGGAACCCAATGGCTCTACGCAAACAGCTCACGTCAGTTGTTTAGGCCAAAAACAGCATCACACAACTACAACCGACTGCATGCCCTTGATTTTTCTGCTATGTGCAGAGGCATTTGCAGGTTATTTTTAAAAATTAAAAAAAAAAAAAAAAAAAAAGGCTTGTTGGTGAAAAGTGAAAAACAAAATGAAATGAAAAATGAAAACACTATACATTTTTGAATGTTTTATAAGTCTTTATGTATTAAAATAATGCTTTAATTTATTTTATAGCATTATGAATAGTAAAAATGAGCTTATTTTGTTGTTAAAATAAAAATAAAATTGTAAAAAAAAAAACTATATTTGAAAAGCAATAATAATAATAATAATAATAATAATAATAATAATAATAATAATAATAATACTACTATTACTTGCCTAAACAACTATGATTATGAACTACTGATGTAGGGTCGCGGTGCTGGTGATTAGTAAATTACATGGACTTCCCTCAGCGCACACAAACAGTCTTTATGCAGGGCACCAGATGTGCGGTGCAGGCTAGGAAGTGGCAGCATGTTGTCATTTCAATAGCAACACATCGGCCGAGCTGCACAGAGTAAGCACAGTTACTGCGAGAGGGGGAGGAACCTGCTCAGCTGACTCATTTGGACATTTCAGAGAATTAAATAAGTACTGAAAGGTCCTTCATTTGATTTTTTTCTATTTGTTTCTAACTTGGCTGCACAAGATAAGATTAATTGAACTGTCGGTGCCAATAGCCTCATGGGCAGCACAGTTGCGCTTCAGCGTCCTGAGGTTCACAGAGCTTTCTCAAAACCACGCCCCGCTCCCTCTCTTCACTTCCGGTCTACAATACCGTCCTATCCTAACAAAAGGCAAAAACGCCAAAAATAAATCTTTAATCAAAAACAAAACAAAAAAGAAACATTACAACTAAAATTGTAAATAATTTTAGTCTCACACATAAATCAGTAATGTTTAGTTGTGATTTTGATTCATCCCAGTGTCTCAAATAATTTAAATCATTCAAAAAAAAGATTTATTCAATATGTGAATATGTCAGTGAATCAATACGTAAGTGAATCATTCTGTCAGACAATTCATTTGAGAGCGAGATATTACCTTCATTTAGTTCAGTTATTTTACAAACAAGATATTCACGTTTATTCCGTTCATAAGTGAGATGCAGTGTCTAATCGATTCATTTTGTTTTGCTCAAAAGCGAAATACTGCATTGCATTCATTTGGTTTCTTACTGTTCATTCATTTAATTTACAAGCAAGATACTGTGTTTAATCAGTTTGCACAATAGAGATACCATTTGGTTCATTCACAAACAAGATTTTCAAGATTTGGTTTGTTCATAAATAATACAGCATTAATTCAATTTTGTTCATAAGCGAGACTCTGTCTTTATTCAGTTCGCTCACAAAGAATTTGCAAGTTCATTCGATTTGGATCATTCACAAATAAGATAGTTCGTTCAGTTTAGTTTAGTCAGTTTGTTCACAAAGAAGATTCTGCGATATTGCATTCATTCGTTTGTTCACAAACAAAATACTGTGTTTATTCAGTTCGCTCACAAGCAAGATGTTTTAAGTTATGATTATTTCACTACATACGAGTTCTGTTGAGAAACCATGTTCATTTGGTTTGTTCGCAAATGAGATTCTGCGTTTATTCAGTTTGCGCACAAGATGTTGAGTGCAGCCGATTCATTCAATAAAGAGCATATTTGTTCAGTAGATCCAACCAATTAAATAGCCCTCAGCTCACACTTAAAATGTCAGTCTTTGAAGACACTAAAAAAAAACGTCGTAAAAGAGAGTGTGAATGCTGAAAGAGGAGAATGTGTGTTTTTCTCTCAAAATTTTAGTGTTGTTGTTGTGCAGAGATATAATTTTTGTTATATATACAGTTTTGTAGAGGGTTTTGTGTGTACTTTCTACCGCATTTCATTTCACTACACAGTTGTTTAGACTGTACCACACCATTCTTTGTAATTGTAAAGTGAATGTCCGTGTTCTGTACTAACCTCTCGCTCTCATCGGCAGCCTTCTCGGCCTCCTCCAGCTTCTGCAGGGCAGTGGCCAAACGCTCCTGTGCGCGATCCAACTCCTCCTCAACCAGCTGGATACGTCTGTTCAGGGAAGCTACATCACCCTCAGCTTGAAGAGCACAGAGGAACTGGTATAAAAGCTCAAGACCAGATGTTCACACACAATTCACACAGACAGTGTCACCTACACCACACAAATGCTGACGGCTCCCATTCAGAGTAAAGACCTTGTTAGGCTTGTATTTTTAACCAGGTTTTGGCGACGGTGTAATTTGGTTATAAACGGCAGTACTAACTAACTTCCATTAAGATCTACTGAGTCGGAGTGATTTCTTCTGCTGTGGTCGCACACATCACATAGCACATAATGACAGCAACGCTAACGGATGAGACAGGACTAGGCCATCGGATCATTACCGAGCCTCTGGGACAACATTAACAGGCGTTGAGAGGGAGTCCCAGTGGACCTACACGGATTACACTGTCAAAGGGCAAACACACATGACCAGTGGAGAACTACAGGCGGCTCCTGCTACCTGACAAACACACAAGCTGGATCATTTCAAAAATACTTTTGCTGACTGCAGGGAAACTCAATGCTGCTTTATGAAGCTTGGGCTTTGATGAAGACAAATTTTGTTGTAGAAGTCATACAGCAGTAACTGTGGGCTCCTGGCGGACTGTGAACCAGAAATGGGTCACAGTTCTGTTCTCACAATGCTAAATGCAATTAATACAATGCAGCTAACTACATCATTCATGCATTGAAAAGCACTGTTGGGGATAATGCATTACAAGTAATGCGAGTTATACAATCGGATTACTTTTCAAATCCGCGTTACTTTAATTTACAAAAAGATCTCAGTTACTTTTTCAAAAAGTATAATTTACAGCCTTAAATGAGTGATAATTATTTTAATACACATATGAACATATTTTTCCGAAAATAAAAAATACCATTGTTGCGAAAACTTAAATCGGTGCGTCAAATTTTATTATTACATTCAGAAATAATGCAAAATACCAATCAATAAAATGAAACGTTTACAAACATTATAAACTATTTTAGTTCTTTACTCTACAAAAATTCATTTATATTTGATGATATTCAGAAGAGGAATGAAAGTACTGTATAAAATTTTTTTTGTGAAATTCAATAAAAAAAATTTTTACTGTAGTGTGTAGGATATACAATATACAAATAAACCTAGGGCTCATATACTCTTGTTCGCCACAAATTCAGATGTGCACTTGTACATTTCTTGCGTGCTTGCCATTAGTTGCATTAGAAGTCGCTAAGGAATGTAAATCGCTCAAATGATTAAAAATACAGTTACTGAAATATACCTAAATGAATCAGAACCAAACAGATTCTGAACTGAATTCAATTTAATCTGAACATCTACAGTGAAAGCCAGCCCTAATCAAACTCATCTGCCACATTAATTTTGTTCAACTTTTGATAGTTTAGACAATGTTAAGCCACCACTTTACATCCAATGTATAATCTGGCCTGTAAGACTGGCTTTTAACATATGCTTAATTAATTGACTTATATATTCCTAAGTATTTTAAATATGTAATAGTGTTACACCACCAAAATATAAGTGCATATTTATGTTTTTATAGCATGCATAACAAATAACCTCTGCTTAAGTCCCAGTCCAGCGATAAGCAAAGGCCTTCCATTAAAGGGAACTACCTGGGGCAAAGTGCATGTTATATTGTCAGCTGAGATATGAAAAACTAGAAAGCAACACAGATAACCTTGACAGACAGCATTGAACTCCTACATTTCCTTAAAGGGCCAAGAGTCTCAAGCATGCTTGTTTAGAAAAGACTAAGACTAATTATTAATACCATGCTTCTATAGCAAACTAGAGCCATCGCTGTTTATTTCAGCATGACTAAGGAGAGTCCTATTGTATGTGATGATGCAGACTGGCCATATAAGGCAAAGAGCTAAAATGCTTCATGAGATGTCAACACACAGCCAGAAGCAGCAGCACCACCTATTCATTACGATAAAACCTCTACAGCAGAGCCTGCATAAACAATTCTGTCCAGGATCACTACTGAACTGCTGTAGGCTATTAGCCTTAAATGATTACACTCAGAGCCTCTGCTCCAACGTAAATTGTCAAACAAGGACCTATTCACAGCAGCACAACTTACTTAACTAACTGGATTATAACCAGACTCTCCAATTACAACTGTCAACAAAAGAACAGATTGAAAACACAGGGATGAGTCTTGCACAGAGCTGTTGTCAGCAGTCTCAAAGTTTGGGGTGAAAACAACATTGTTTAAACGTCCTGTTTCAAAACTTCTTTGTTATTTAAACTAATTTGTTCTTTTGATCGTTTGAATTATTTGAACCGACTCGCTAATTGACATTAAGACATAATTGTCATCACATAGTCCCTAATATCCAGATTCCATTTTTAAATGGGTGTTTTCAAATATAATTTCATGCGTCTTCTAAATTCAGTATGCAGTCATGTTTTAGTTTACATAAAATAATAATGATTCAGTTCAAACTATAGCATGAATTTGCACGTTAAGTAATCAAATTTAGTCCAAAGTGTATTTTTAAATCTCCCAGCTGACAGTTTTTGCCATTTAAAAAAAAAAAAAAAAATGATTAAGACCGATTTTGTATGATTGATATCATTTCAGTTTACATTATCAGTTGGTTGATGGCTTTTTTGGAATCGTTTACGTTCGAACGAAACGATTCCCGCCTATCAATTCGCTTAATCAGTAGTCGGACAGGTTTAATATAGTCAATTAATTATTGTATAGAGCATTCACAGCGTTTCAGTCAAACTCTTGAACTAATCAATCAGACCGATTAGGTGAACCGGTTCAACTGATTCAATTACAAGATTCGACTCAAAAGAACGACTCGTTCGGATATGAATCGGCTATCATAATTCAGCACCTTTAAACTACATTTACACGCGTCAGGTTATAATCACACTGGCAAACATTTAATTCGCGTCTCCTGTTTGTTGCAAATAAGAAAAGGTAAGTTATTAAAAAACGGGTGTGAAAGAAATGTCGCAGTTTAACGGGCTGGTAAACAGTGCGCAGAGGGCGTCTGAGAAATTCCGCTACGTTCATACCGCACATCACCGTGCGCGCTATCGTATCCGTTCCATACGCGACTGTTTAAATGAACTCCGTCACTTTGGAACGCGCGCGACGTGACACTGCAGCGCGGCGCATTTCACATGCACTTGATACTTTGTATCATTCTTACTGCTTCTCTGGCTTTCCTCTCCAGCGCTAATTCCCTCTGCAGTTTCTCCGCTCTCTCTTCAGCACCGTCCGCTTGCTCTTGCAACAGTTTTATTTTCCGTTTCACTGCTTCCAGCGATGTACCCGCCATTCTTATTCTAAATAAGCACTAAAAGCGTCGTCTTTGACCGCGTTTCCTTCAGCTCAGAGACGCTGCTGCCTCTGATCTGTGTGCGCAAGAAGACGCGGAGCAACGTTTCAGATCACACCGGAAGTAACCATGTTTTCATAGGCGAGCCTCAAACGACGTCATTACTGTGATCTGGGGCTTATCTACCAGTCTTTCCATGTCAGACATTTACGAGGTGAACCGCAAGGCATGTTTAGTTTCATGAAAAACACATGTTATCGATTCATTTCAATAGTAGTTTATTTTAAAGTCAGTTGGAGGATGTGCAATATATGTTTGCATCCTGCACCAGCTGCACACCTGGATGCGTTCATCAATAGCCTGATGCTTAATTGACTCTCTAGTGTGCTGGTGCTGAAACTGAGCTGCTAAATATGGAATAGATTCAGTGGGAGGGGGCGCGTTGTTCTGGGCCTCGGATCTAGTTGTTTAGGGGTAGCTGAGACAAGGGGCAGCTGTGGCCTAATGGTTAGAGAATTGGACTTGTAACCAGAAGGTCGCAGGTTCGAGTCTCGGTGCTGGCAGGAGTTGTAGTGTGGAGGGAGTGAATGAACAGCGCTCTCTCCACCCTCAATACCCATGGCTGAATGCCCTTGAGCAAGGCACTGAACCCCCAGTTGCTCCCAGGGGGGGGGGCGCTGGATATAGCTGCCCACTGCTCCGGGTGTGTGTTCACGGTGTGTTCACTTCTCACTGCTGTGTGTTCACTTGGATGGGTTAAATGCAGAGCACCAATTTCGAGTATGGGTTACCATACTTGACAAATGTCACGACTTTCACTTTTTTTCACTTTCACTTTAGTCCTGTTGCGACCTCTATAGGAATAACTACAGCATTGATCAGAGCTAATTTTGCCGTTGCATTTTTTTTTTTTTTTGGACAATTATGTTTTTTTATGTATATAATATAATCATATTAATAAAATAATAGTACATTAATATGATTATATTAATTTATTACTATTAAATTATTAAAATAATATTATATTACTATTATATATTTTAGATTGTATATATATATATATAATATTACATTATTATGATTATATTAATTTATTACTATAACATTATTACAAAAATATTATATTACTATTATATTTAAATAATGTATAATTTATTAACTTAATAATATTATATTACTATTATATATCAGACACACACACACACACACACACATATAACTTTTATTTATAAACATTTGGATTTTGCCATTAAAAAACATATTTTGACAAAATATTATGGCAAATTATGACAAAAATAATTTTATACTTAGAATAATATTAAATTATTGTGATTATATTAATTTATTACTATTAAATTAAATTAATTTATAATAATAAATTATCATTTATATTATAATATATTTTTTATATTTAGAATTAATTTATTTTATTTTATAATTAATATTTTATTACTTAATTACTTATTAAATTTTTATTACATTTATATAATTCAATCAACATTAACCAATAATATAAAAAAAAAAAAAATTGAAATTTAAATGCAACCTATTTGTGCGCCCTTTGTGTAGTTCTGTTGATGTACACGAGGGGGAGGCCAAGTGTGCACTTTTCAAGACATACTACAAAGATTTATCACAAACAAAATTGAGTGAGTGATCACAACAAAACTGAGTGAGAATTAGTTTCTACGTATGTTCTTTTAATTAAATTATTTTTATTTTAAATATCTCTCAATTACTGAATAACCCATGACGAATCAATGAAACCCCAAACGACTCAAAAGATCAAATGAGGCTTAGGCTAGAGGACTATCCTGTATCATGCAAAGCAATGCAAATACTTGTCAAGACTTTGGATCGTCTACACATGTCATTCTCATAATACAATTTAGTCTTAAAAGAATCAATGGCAATAATAAAAGAAAGACTTTCAGTCGCTCAGTCTTTCTCAAGGGCAGAGCCCAAGGAGTGGGTCTGAGTCTTGACCATATAAAGCACTAGGCTAAATATAACAGCCTGCCTGCTCTCTCTCTTCTGTCTTGGAATGCAAGTCTTGTAATTTAAAATCGTGTAGGCCTATTTATGTTTGCATACCTATACTAATACACCATGTTTGGTCAGAAATATGCGGATTGTGTTTATAATACCATGCCATAGGCGACTTTTTGGCCATATAGTTCGCGAGTGACGTCACACACACAGCGCGAGCCCAATACATATGGCATGATGTCACTTTATTTTGACGTCTGAGAAAAAAAAGAGCAACCTGGGTCCGAAAGCATATTCATAACCATCCTCAAACATGAAAACAGACTCTTATCTGTAAATAACAGAGGTGTGGCATGCCAGAAGTGTCAGGAAAAGATGCGTGAGGAAGGCGGTGATAGCTACTCACATCTGCAGCTTTCTTCTCAGCCAGCTCCAGTTTCTCCTGTGCATCTTTAAGAGCCTCAGAATACTTGTCGAGCTCATCCTCAGTGCCCTTCAGCTTCTTCTGCAGTGCTAGGAGGTCATCCTCAAGCTGCGCGTGTTTGAGTGATTGATTGACAGCAGTGGAGAAGGGAAGCAGAGTGCGCGTGTGGTGTGGAGGGCAAAGACACCGACAGAGAAAGAGAAGGGAAGAAAGAAAAGATCAGACAGGAACACTCAGGGAAATACCTTGGTGGCCACCTCCTCGGCGGTCAGGAGCTTCTCCTCGGCGCTCTGGTACTCCTCGAGCACTTTATCACGCTCGTCCTCCGTTACGCGCAACCTCTTTTCCAACTGAATTAGTTCGTCTTCTAACTACACATGCATAAATGACAGTTTTCATAACAGATGAGGGTAACTTTTATTAGAAGTGTTACTAAACATGTCTATTTTAAATCGCCTACTAAATATGCTGTTTAACCCTTGCTTCTGTCTGTGGTCTCGGAGACCCAAAGGCTTATTTAATAGCTCAAAAATATACTTAACATGCATTTTATTTGCATTTGTTTTATTTATTTATTTTCCAGTGTGCTTTGTTGGGATCATACTTCTTAAAAGTTTGTGTAGCCTACTTCATGATACCACAAAGGGTTGAAGCCTCAGTAGTATCTACCAAACGAGTTTTCATTTGGTCAGAAGAATATTGTGAAGGGAAAACACAAGGGTTTATTTTTGAAATTACTTCCGTTTAAGTAGCCTAATCCAAAAGTTAAGCTATAGCCTACTGTCATTATCTTATTCAACCATTTTGAATTTAATAAGCCTGCTAATGATGAAAATATAGTTGAAACACTTAAAAACTAATACAATCGAATAGAAGTTACAGAAATAGGCTATTCGACAGTAAGCTAGTTGATCCTGTATCAAAAGAACATTAAAGGTTAATGAATTAAAGGTATTAAGTTTTATGTGGGTTTCGTTTGGTGTTTGAATAAATGGGAATTGGGAATTAATTGAAATTTAATTTGTTTAATTCTTTAAATTGTTATTTTTGAACTTGTTTGTTTTTATATTTTCTGTCATTATCAGTAATATTAGATTTATCAAGTAGCGCGCGGGTGCGGCGCGTGCGCGTTATGGATAACTTTTTTAAAAGTCCTCATAAAAAGCGCAGACCTGTTTGCTCCTGTCCTCCGCTGCCTTTTTGTCTCCCTCAGCCTGCTCAGCTCTGTCCAAGGCGTTCTCCTTGTCGAGCTTGAGCATCTGCATCTTCTTCTTAATGGCATCCATGGCTGCTTATGGGTTGCTCGGCTGCGGTAGAGAAATGTCCTAAGAGGAGCGAGGGTCAGAAGCGCTTGGGACTGAACGCAGAGCTGGAGTGCGAGCGCCCGCTCCTGTGCGCGCTCTCAAATACGCGCTTTCACGGGAGGGGTGACGGAATTCCTCTGGACATTCAATACTTTTTTGGAAACAGCCGCATTGGGCTGCTTCTCCATGCCCCGTGTCTTTTTTATGGATCTGAGAGGCGATTCGCTGCTGCTCGACATTTGACCGTTTATATGCCTATATAAGGGGTGTGATGGGCAAGGCGAACTCCTCAAGACGTCTTCACACATACTGAGCGCGACAAACGGAGCAGAACGCAGACGGGGGTCTCGAGACGCGTTTTCGACGTGACGCACTGTCATCAAAACGCAACGCTCATGGAATGAGATGCAATCATCTGATTCATTTTATTTTAGGGGTTCAAATGAAATGTTACAAAACAGCTCCTTCTTAAACAAAAATAAAAAAAAAATAAAAAAATCATATATTATATCTTCCTTTGATTTAATCCAGGGAAAGGTGTATATTTGCTCCTGAAGTGATATTATTATTATTTTTTGGAGAGAGAGGCAATATATGAAATATTCAAATAGTATTTGTTTGTATATATATATATATATATATATAGTGCTGTAAATATTAATCACATTCAGAATAAAAGTATTTGTTTACATAATATATGTATGTGTACTGTGTTTATTTAGCCTATTATGCATATATATAAATACACACACATACAGTATATATTTGAAAATATTTATACATACATTTATATATTTATATTATAAAAAGTCTTCCAGTTCTGAGGTTATTCACAGTCATCAGATCATTATTCAGGCGGATACACTGCATTTGACCACTGATTTACAAAAACCATTTCAGGTTTATAATGGTTTCAACATTGCATCAAGTACTAAACACATTAAATTTTATTTGAATTCGTTATTTAACCACATGATTTTAAGTACAGTTTTATAAATTGATTAAAGCTTTTTCATTAAACTCTTTAAACACCCTGCAGTTCCTTTATGAACCCCAGTTTGAAAACCTTGACGTAATATAATGTTTAAAGCACTTAATATTGTTATATATATATATATATAATATATATATATTAATATTATAATATAGATAGATAGATAGATAGATAGATATAGATGGATATATATATATATATACATATATATATATATATATATATATATATATATATATATATATATAGATATATATATAGATATAGATATAGATATATATGGTACAAGATTATCCTATTTAATTCGATGTGATAAACAAGTTTCGCCAAAAGTAATCAGAAAGTTATATTACCTAAAATGTAATTATTACCTGATTACATTAACTGTAATGTCATGGATTAAGTTACTAACTACAATTTTTATCATGTACTTAGAAATCAGTAATGGACTACAATTTGTGAGTAATCTAGCCAGCTCTAGATAGATAGAAAGATAGACAGATAGACAGATAGACAGATAGACAGATAGACAGATAGATAGACAGATAGATAGATGAAAAACACATACACATAATTTTATTTGAATGAAAGTCTCCTAAAAAATTTAGAAAATAAATAATTAATTATAATATTATTTTTGCAATTAAGAAGAATATATATTATGGAATTTGTTGTAATAATTGATAATAATAAAAAAAAATATTTCAGTGGCATTTTTGTCCCTTTCAGTGGCCTTTTGTAACCCTGATGACCTGAGGTTACTCCATCGGTGTTGTCCTAAATAAGTTACAGTATTTGGGATAAAAGATCCATCAACCTTACAGAAAAGTGTTGAATCAAGAGTCATCGATGACAAACTCTTATATTTCTGGACACTTTTAGACTCATGATATCTCATTATCAGTCTGGTCTGATCCTTATCAGACCTCAAACATGCCTTTATTTCAACACTTCAGCACAATACAAATTAACAAAAACATTACATGGGCTTATAATGTCATCAACAGGCTCAGCAATCTGCCTTTATGCATCCCATGATAGATGCAAGAAGAGCTTCAGTTTGTTTTTTTGGGATATTGAGCGCACTGAATACTTTGTTATCCTTCAGTCTGCCCTTCTCCTCCTCATACAAGCTTCTCAGAGTATTTTTAGTGCTGTCTTAATGCCCGACCACCTGGCCCAGTCTTTAAATTACAAATTTCAAAACACTTAGACAAGTGGTCAAACATAATGTGATAATTCCCTAAAATAACCCCAGTCTTAAATATAATACCCGGTTGTCTTGCACTATTTCTGTTCTCTTGTAATTGTATTAAACAGCTCAAAGCAGTTGGGTTGTTTTTGAAAATCACATCATTTTCATTAAAGGTTTATTGAAATGTCATATATTATATTGAGAAATATTTTATATTGAGAAAAAAAAATATATATATATATATATATATATATATATATATATATATATACAACATATACATATATACAAAGAAACAGTAGCTGATTAAAATTACAATTTTGAAGTAGAAAGAATGAAATAGTATTAAAAAATATATATATATTCTCCAATAAGCTTTATTTACAACTTCCAAAAAGTTTTTACGGTGTAATGAGCATTGCATTACAGTAATGAAATGAGTAATGAGTTTAATTGTCATAATAGTCCTAAATTCATTTTTAATACAATTTCTTTCTTCTAATAATGACAAATTATATGAGAATGCAATTTATTATGTTATCACACGGACTCACGGACTCACGGACTTTTTCCTGGACTGCTCCCAGCTGGTGGAATGACCTCCCGATCTCAATTCGAACAGCTGAGTCTTTACTCATTTTCAAAAAACATCTAAAGACTCATCTTTTTCGCCTGCACTTAACCAACTAATACTAGTACTTACCTTTTTTCTTTTCTATCATATTCCCAAAAAAAAAAAACCCTGGCTACGTGTTCTGTACTAGACTAACTGAGACTTGTCATAGCACTTGTATACCGTTGTTGTTCTCGTTGATCTGATTGTTTCTACTGTTCTCATTTGTAAGTCGCTTTGGATAAAAGCGTCTGCTAAATGATTAAATGTAAATGTAAATCTTATGTTTATGACAGACAGAGACAAAGCCCTATTTTGCATGTCATTTCCTGTTATTGCAATGCCAGAGCTTTAACAAATATCCATTTTTTTCCAAGGCTAGTGGTGAAAAGCTAGTTTCAGCTAATATAAACAAGCCCCAAAGAACTATGGGTAAATATTTTTATTAAACCCATAACATAAATACCTCTGAGGCCTGCAACATTCATAGCATTCAAGCCAATTTGGGAATTTGAGTATCATTAAAAGGAGCGTTAGACAATAGTTTATATTTTGGAAAACAATATCTGAGAAGATTAAAATGAAGTGCAGACCTCTAAAGACGTATTATCTAAAAATATTGGCCACCATCTAATTGGTCGTTTGGTAAGTAACTCATTGAGACAGACTAAAATGGTTTCCTCATATTTTTCCCACTAGAAAATAAAAAGTTTCTGACAGTGTGAACTGATACTTGGCTTTGTTCAACTCTTTAATAAACACTTTTTATACAGTATGAGGATCATTTTGGATTAGTCCACAATCCCTCTCAGTACAAATTTATAGTGACAGGCTGGGTAGAGATGAGTGAGGAAATGTTATCTGAGACCTTTTAATATTAAGCTTTCTCTAGTCCAACTAATACAAATCAAACCTTTTATATTTGAAGAAATATGCATGAACGGAACAGACTGATGGACATGAATATATTATTGTTTTTCCCATCTGTTCCAGCATATAAAGACTAACAAGTACCAGGGATGATAAGAAAAGCTGAGGTTGCTTTGGAAAATATATTGTTTATGTCTTCTTGTTGTTCTCTCTCCTCTGGGTTTCTGACGGTTTATCATCTCTGGTGATCTTGTACCGTAACAAACTCATTGGTTTAATGATACAAGGCCCTCCATGCTAGGGATCTGCGCTGGCATCAGATGCATGTTTATCTAAATCTGCGGACCCTTGGGATGTGACCTCAACTGCGGAACACTGTCCTTTCCCAAACAGAAAGCAAGTACTTTAAAATACACCATGGAGAAAAATGGACAATTGTGTTTTAACTGTTAAAACTGATTTGAAAATAGAACATTATAGAAAGCATTAAAACTATCACACTTCGCTGCGGGAGGAACGAGAGAGAAACGGATAGTACAA
The DNA here is from genome assembly GCF_018340385.1 of Cyprinus carpio. Lineage (NCBI taxonomy): Eukaryota > Metazoa > Chordata > Actinopteri > Cypriniformes > Cyprinidae > Cyprinus > Cyprinus carpio. The sequence continues at coordinate 16,622,456 of NC_056621.1, read as the reverse complement.
GCAAAGAGTCTTTAATTCAGGAATCACAGGGATAATCCACAGTAGGAGCACATGTAGCAAACAAGTTGACCTGACAAACACAGACTGAACAGACTAGGACCTTTATACACAAGATAAAAGAAGAAACACAGGTGAGTGGAATGATTAATTAAAGGGAACATGGCACACCTGGGGAGGAAAAACACAACACAATGAGTCCAGGGGCATGACATTACTCCCCCCTCCCAGAAGGTGTGACCTCACACCGTGGAACCGGGGGGGGGGGGGGGGGGTTGTGTAGACAGAGACCACGGAGGGAGGAGCCAGGGGGAGCTTGGAGCAGGAGGAGCCCAGCAGGACCCAAACCACAGCCATAACAGCAGCCATGGCGGAGGAGTGGCTGCCGACTCCAGGGGGCCGGCCAAAGGTGGCGGAGCAGGTGGTGGAGGAGCCTGAGGCGGACATGGAGAGCCGAAGAGCCAGGGTGACAGGGAGGATCTGGAGGTCCTAGGTGAAGCCGATGGCACCGGCGACCGATGCGGAGATGTGGATCCATGAGGCCACGGTGGAGCCGAAGCGACAGAGGACTGAGATGGAGCCGAGGGGATAAAGGAGCCTGACGGAGCCAGAGGGACGAGGCGAAGCCACAGGAGTGGAGTCCTGAGGCACAGGATGGTCGACGGAGCCAGAGGGACGAGGCGAAGATCTACGGGCCACGACGGAGAGGAGGGAGGCAGGAGCCATGGTGGAGCCGACAGGTCAATGGGCCGAGGAGGAGTACAGGCCTCAGCTGACGGAGCCAGAGGGACGAGGCGAAGCCAGAGAAGTGGAGTCCTGAGGCGCAGGATGGTCGATGCTCGCACCGCATAGATGGTGCGCTGAAGGTGAGCAGAGGTGCTGCCAGACGAAGGAGGGCTGGACGGGACCAGCGGAGACGATGGAGAGAGGAGAGGGGGCAGTTCAATTTCCAGTTCAGACTCCCAGTCAATAAGATCCACCTCCTCATTTTGGCCCTTTTGGCGCTCCATAGTCCGCTCACCCTCAGCTGCGGTGTAGGGGGCAGAGCTCCTCTACGCGCTCACACCATCAGCGGCACTCTCCCTTGTCGCAGGCGCTGTTGCCGGCTCACAAACTTTGACTGACGTCTTCAGCAGCACTGGCTCCGTGGCGATCCTCAGCACTGTTGCTCCTTGCGGCGATGTCTTGTCGGTTGCGGCGGGCTCTGGCTCTCCGCCAGCGGTGGGCTCAGGCTTGCGCTCCGTACATCGGGGAGATGGTGGGCTGGGCTCTGGGTCGGGAGTGGCAGTGGTGATTAATCCCTGGGAACTGGCGGGGAACGGAGATCCATTTCTCGCAAATGGAGTGGACACATCTAGTTTATACTAGATCGTTGTATTAAGCGGCAGCATCGTAATATACAGTAGCTACTACACAAAAATGGCGGATTGTGTCCGTTTCATTCAGGGCAGGGTCTCTGCTAATACAGCAGTGCCTGTCAGCAGTCGGGGGAGGGACCTGCAAAATTTGACATCACATTTTACAGATTTTGTGAACAGCTTGTTCTGAGACACTGCTTATGATTTATGGGGATTTTAAAAAAAGTGGGTGGGTGGATTTTTATCATTATAGGGTGGTTGTGTACACACACTGCCAACACACATTTATGTTCAAACAACATGTAAAAGTGAATTTTGCATAATAGGTGCACTCTACCATGCATTAATATTTGTAATTTACGATGTCTAAATTGATCAAATTCATGCTTCAAAGACCACAGTATCTTAGTCCTCCTTAAGGCTCTACTAATGACTTCTGAGCTTCTGAGAGAAGGTCACACTTCCCATGTCTACTGAGAATTATGGAATGAAAGGCAAAGGAAACCAGAGAAGCTGACAAGAACAAGAGTCTTTCTGCACATACTTACATATAGTACTCAACATTAAATGTTAAGATGTATTTTAAGCCGTTGACCAAATGGGCAAATATGACTATTACTATTTCTCATATGCAGGGCTTATGATTTAAAGCATTTGTGTTATGTGGCTAAATATAAAGATGCAATATTATTTTTCTAAGTAACTTATGCCTTGTCCGTATTAAGGGTGTGGTTGGGTGGGGGGGGGGGGCTTACAGTATTGCTTGAGAACGAGGGACTAAGCTAAATCATAATGGTCTGCTAATCACTCACAAAAAGCCCATTTCCACTGCAGGAACGATTGTGAACGAGGGACTAAGCTACAGTGTTTCCACTGCAGGAACCAGGATCTAAATAAAGTTCTGGGTAAAAATTTGCCCCTTAGAAAGTTCCTGCTCACAAGGTAGTACTTTTTCAAAGGTCAGGAACTTGAACAGGAACTTCGGGGGTGGGACTTGGGCACTGAAGATGCTGATTGGTTGAGTTCACGCAGCATTGTTATTTCAACCACCATTTATTTGCATATATTTTTTTGAAATATTACTGTTATTGTGTCATGAAATGTAGTTTTAAAAGTATTTCAGGCGAGAATGTAGTCAAATCTGAGGTCTATTTATAAAGACGGTGCCTATTTTAAAATGTGCTTCGCCGATTTCAGAGACATGAGCTCCACGCGATCAATGGGCGATCACCACTGGCACTGATCTCTCTGTAGTGGTTAAACATGAGATATAATTAGTTTTGGGTATATCTAACAGGTAATCTTTAGTCTTTATTCTGTTATTCTATTAATCTATTAATATGTTAAAATGAAAAGAGGCAATGCTGTTTGATATATTTGATATATTCTTTTCATTGTAATGTATGTATTGTATATTCCCTGAACTACATTTCTGTGGCTACTAACATGTAGTATATATGTATATGTACTAAATACTGTATGTACTAATACTAATATGAAAACGAAAAGAGGCAGTGGTGTTTGATATCATATTTCGTCTCATCATTAATACAGTGAGGAAAATTGCAGTAGCCTAGGCGAGCTGACTGACGTTATCAAGTAGGCTGCTGTTCCATTTGCAGAATTACCCCACTTATTTATTTATTTATTCTTTTTTATTATCAGACTTGCATCGTCCCATCCGTAGGAGTTCACACTCCTGAGTCGAACTATCGAATACTAAACTACAGAGGACGCAAGTCCAAAATTTGCATACTTTGTATTGAGAAACGGCCTTGGACTGGGAGGAGCAGTCCTTTGTCACCAGACTATTTGCTTAATCTTCATGGTACTTTAGGCCAAGATGGAAACGCGGACAGCAGTAGGTCTGGGGGGAAAAAAGTTCCTTGGACAAAAGCTGCTAAAAAGGTAGTGCACACCTAGGAACTGCCCAGCAATGAACGAACAACCCTTGTGACCTCTAAACAGTTGGCAAATAATGCCTTGGCAGCCACCTAGAACTCTTAAGCAACCACCTACACAGAGTCTGAAATTGAATACTTCCATACTATATGTGAAAAACAGTAAAGCAAAACAGTTGTGGGCCTATGTCCGTATTCATAGTATTAAAAAAAAACTGAAGTGTGCATTTGATTGAAATGATTAATATGTATCTTTAATGTATGGTATCGTTGGTTATGCATCAAGATGTGTATCGCATCAACAGTATTGGAGATGCACATCCCTAATGTACAGATTTCATTCATACTACCCATATTCATACTACTGTATATGTAACTTTCAACAGTCGCAAAGTAAGCTCAAATTCAAATGTACTAACTATTCAGACAGACAGTATGTGATTTCAAACACATTGCTAGTAACTGTCTAGCAGTGCCCTAGCAATCACCCTAAACGGGCCCATAAAACCAAGTATCTGCCTGTTAACCAAGCTAAGCAACCGCCAGTCAACGACAACTTTATGGAACACTGTGTATCAGCCACCAAGAATATGCTAACAGCTGTCTACCCAGTACATCCGAACCACCTAGCAGTGACCTAGAAACCACCCAGAAAATCCTAGCAAGCACCTAACCACCCAGAACATCATTATAGGACCCTGGGAACAACTCGCATCACCCAGACATTCTGGCAGCGATTTTTGCACGGGCAAGTACCACTCACATTTTCTTCCGAAAATGCTACAACGTAGCGGTTCACACCAAGAAATGAGCTATGAATAAAATTTATATGAATTAAAGCTATCCAAAAGTCCCAGAAGTCTCACTAAACTTAATCCACACACAGTCACATGACCCTCACTTTATCTCTGTTTCTCCCCTGTGGCAGGAAGCAGCCAAAGCTCCCCAGAGAATTCATTCTCAATGACAAACTTGACTTTCTGGGTCTCTCAGGAGTCTCTCGCCTCTCTGATACCATCTGAGGAGCTCTAGGAAACTGCAGTGTATATATAGAGAGGATTAACCAGTACCATGCTGGGGTAAATTCATTCCGGACAGCAAATGGAGAAGTGCAGGGTGGGGGGGGGAGTGGCAGAGGTGCAACTCGACCCCACCGCAACTTGAGTGCCCAACACACACATATCAAGGGGGTGATGACATACACGCGCACACTTGCTTCCACCCGGTCATGCCAGTGAAATCAAACCCTGCGATAGTTATCAGTGGAGGACTGACCAGAGACATGTGCATTTAATAACAAGCTCATGTATCGTTTACACTAAGGTCTCACCAACTCTATTTGAATTAGTATACAACATACTGTATATGACAAAAAAGCAAGTTTAGCCAAAAATGACAGTTCTGTCAGCATCTACTCACTCTCATTTCATTGGAAACCCATACGACTTTTCTTTTTCCTGTGGAAAACAAATCAAGTTATTTAAAGAAAATGTCCAAGCTGTTCTTTTAATATGGCTTTGAATATAATAGGAGTACTTCTATGGTACTTTTTGCATTGAGAAGAGCAGCTTTACTTACATAACATATCGAAACATATGAGACGGAAAACAGAAGAGATCTCCCTTAATACTGAAAAAATTATTACAGAAAAATCAAAAATCATGCTTGATTCTGATTGGTCAGTTGGATCTTTCTGTGGTGAAATATTACAGTATATATAATGACCATTGTCTCAGGTAACCAAATTCCTACATAACAGTACTAGTTTCTTGCATCACTTTGTGCTGTCTATCTCATATCCATTTCTTTATCTATTTTAGTTAAAAAAAAAGTCATATAAAATAAAGATACTTTATTGGCATTGATGGTTCCATAAAGAACCTTCAACATCCATGGAGCCTTTTAAATAAAGTCATATAAAATAAAGATACTTTATTTTATGAAGAAAAAACAGTTTTCTTCTTTGGCGTCACTGTCTTTAAGAGTTTAATGTAGTCATTGGGGTAAACAATTTCTGAGATACTTTATTGGCATTGTTTGTTAGGTTATGTTTTTTAATAATGAATGTAGAATTTTTTATGAGCAGATGACGTTTAGAAAAAAACTAAAAAATATGAACATGAGGAGAGAGGTGAACTAGATCGCTCTATGGGCTGTATATTTAATACACCCTGGCATAAGGGGTCTTATGTTTGGATTGTTGGTACCCATTAAAGAGATGTGCAAGCTGTTTGAGAGAGATCGGATCTGAGCTGGTCTCTCAGCAGGGACGGAAGAAATGCCTGGCAGGTTCCGGCATATTTTCGCCCTGAACGCCAGTGCATGTCTACTGTAAGGCCTACGTGACTACAGCCCAAGGCAGAGATGAGGACGATAGGGGCGGATTCTTTTATTATTTGGCACTGATTTGAAACTGCTCCTGAACTCTGTGAGGAGTCTCACCGTCTGCAGTCCATATACTACAGTAGGCAGCATTCTAGCAGAAAGTACTTTTATTATAATCCAAGCTCCTAGCTATCCTGTGTATTTCCCCATAGCAATCTAAAGTAGAGAACTGTGCTGAATTTGAATAAAATGTAGGTTTTGTGGTTTGCGTGGTGGTATTTAAGTTGGCATGCCATCCAGGGGTGCATTTCCTAAAAGCATGTTAGCCAACTGTGGTCACAAGTTCCGTCGTTACCAACATAGTTCAACGATTTGGTGGTTCCCAAAACTATAATTCAAAGGAACATTCGCAATCAGCATTGCAAACGTACATAGTTGGAACTACAACCTTCGACCTGTGGTTAGAAGCATATTTTCTTGTTAATATCATATTTGAACTTGCATAGATCATGCTTTTGTGCACAATAAGCAAGCTAACATGCAGTACACTATATACTGTATCTAGTAGAAGTTATTACTCCGCTGTCTGTGCATGATGTCATTAACAGCAGTCATATACTGTCAACCCAGTGTGGTTCAAACGATGGATATGTGACCATATCGCTGCAGTTTCGGGAAACAATAGTGATTAGTTGGATAGCTGTCCAACACTGCATTATAATGGCATTTAATCAGCAGAAATTTGGTATGTGCAATGCAGTTCAGTTGGATAACGTGGTTCAGACACATCTGGAGTGTTTGGCTTCACAAATGAAAGCAGTAAATGGGATATGACAACAAAATCACATTAAAGGTTTAGTTCACTTTAGAATGAAAATTTCCTGGTATTTTGCTCACCCATGTCATCCAAGATATTCATGTCTTTCTTTCTTCAGTCTAAAAGAAATAAAGGTTTTTGAGGAAAACATTCCAGGATTTTTCTCCATATAGTGGACTTCAATGTGAACCAGTGGGTTGAAGGTCCAAGCTGGAGTTTCAATGCAGCTTCAAATGGCTCTACAATCCCAGCTGAGGAATAAGAGTCTTATCTAGCGAACCGATAGGCCATTTTCTAAAAAATAAAAATTGTTCCCAAAATCTGTATTCTCCAGAACCAAATAAAAATAGTCAGCTTTTCCTTTTTTTTTTTTACTTTGTACCAATTATTAGTCACAATGCAGACTATCTTTCTGTCAAAGAAAAGAGGTCTTGTAGAGTAGCATAATTTTCCTGACTACTTTGGAACAGCCTTTGTGTGCATACTGTACATAAATCATAACTATCATGGGAGAAACTGCCATCAGGATGTTCTGCCAAGAGAAGTTAGTTAGTGAAAAAACATGATGCCAACATTGCTCTTCTATTCCTATAACCACAATGGAAAGATCACAGCTTTTATTCTGCCCTTCGCTGCAATGTGGCAAGACAGTATCCTCACATGAACAGCCTGCAAATTACCAAGCAGCCAGTCACTCCGGGAACTACATATCTCCTCCACTCATTTTAAGCTGTTGGCCAAATTGTTATCTGTCAGTAAAGCAACTCCCCGGTCATAAAAATGGAGAGGAAAATAAGCAGACAAACTCCTCTGCATTTTACGTCACTCATGATAATGTGAAAAACAAGTAGCTTTGGCAGTGGAATGTGATTCATTTGAGGGATTTCTTTTTTCTTGTTTGAAAGTCTGTTTGATGCGGGTGGCAGCCTTAATGGTTGAATAGTTGCGGGCTAGTGAGGGTTCCTCCCTACGAAGTGTTTGTTTGTGTTCCACTAACACAGCTGGAAAAAACTCAGAGCCGTATCTCATGCTAGACAGACCACCATCATATGACCAGAAAGGTGAATTCATATGAGACAAGAGATGACAGCGATTATTCTCCTCCAGATGTTCCGTAGATCCATTTCCACTCGAAAATAAATGGATAAACAAGTTAAAAAGACTAAAAATCAAATACTGCTTGTCAGTCAACAGTCCTTCTAGCTATTAAATCAGCATAGAAATCCAGCACTGTTGGGAAGGAGTCAACAGCACTTACTGGCAGTTTGCTTTACTTTGCATCCTCAAGATAAGAGATTCCATAACGGCATCAGGGCCGGATGGAGATCAGGAATTCTCTGCACTGATGAGCCTCATTTAGGAGGTTCACTGCAATCTTTTCAAGCTGTTCTGGTGACAGACTCCACTAAACTAAGGTATGTATAAGGACTATCTATCTAGTCTCAGCAGCAGAAAATTCAGATCTGAAGTCAGATGCTTTGGACAGCTTGGTTGTGAAATTAACATTGAGGCAATTTAGCATGTGTGTTAGTATACGTATCAGTGACATTGACAGAACTTTTCCCCCATTTTTTCCATTCCTGGATGTCAGTAGGTGAAAACTTTCCATGGGAGCAGTAGCAGATCTTCCCATATATGGAGCTGGGTGCTGACATGATGAGCTCCGCTGTTGAGTTTACGGCTTCCTTAATAGTTTTGTTTCCATTTCACTGAGCTATAAAACCTTTGGGCATGTGCTCGTCTTCATTACTGACCACGTGTCATGTTCAACTCTCCCAGTCGGGACAAATCAATTAGGGCTAAATGAGGAGACTGGATGGTTTACCTGAGGATGCATGCATTTCTGAAGTAGCTCTTTGGCCTGTTTGTTGCAAAACGTAGTGTGCGGTCTACTTAGACTCTATTCTAAGGCATTGCAATGAGCTCAGAGAATTTTTAAGATGACGAACAAGCCAATTGAATTTACATTTGCATCACATATTAGAGCTAACACATTAATTTAGCAAAATGCTAGCACCAAACTCTATGGGAATATATTGTTAATTCTCCAGTAGCCTTACCATGAAGAGCGTTAATTGTATGCATTACACATTAGCATATTAGCGCTATCTGCAAACTCTATTGGAATATATTGTTGATTTGATTTCCCTCTGCACTTATGGTACAACAAAACTGTTGGAATATCCAGTGCTATGTGTATGCATTACACTTTAGCTTATCAAGATGCTAATATCAGACTCTATTGGAATATACCTTTTTATCTTGTGCACTTAACATAGAGAGTGCTATTTGTGTACCATTACACTATAACACATTAGCTTACCAACATGCAAAGGCCAAAATGAAAATATATTAACTCCATGAACCATGAACTTTGTCTGTTGGTTTGTGACATTAGACACTTGCATGGAAAGCCGAGGGCATTCCTGGTTTTGAGTGAGTGAAACACACACTCACTTGGAACACACACAGACAAAATGTTAATGGTGACTCTACATCACAGCTGCAAGTTGTTTTGAGTGAGACATACCAAAGAAACCCACTCTTCTTGACAAGCTGTCCACTCACCCCAGATCAGGCCCTCGTGACCCTGTGAGTTTTTGTTCAGATGTTGTGACTGTTCTCATGTCAGTCTTGGTGGGGGGTTCACACTTCATGTCTGAGAGCTGGAAGAAATGGGAGAGAGGCCAAGATCAGTTAGAAGAATTCATCTAAGATCAACTCCTCTGCTGACTGTACTGAACTTAGTCATAAAATCTGATGCTGAGCTTATGATGTTTTATGAAAACTGGCATGGGATGTTAACAGTCACCAGTGTGATGTCTAATATCCCTTCAAAGCTTTGTGAAAGAGATGAAAGAGTACGTCTGATGAAAGTCTGAAAATCAAGGGTCAGATTCTTTGAAAGATCTCCAATCAGATGACGGAAACATGGTTAACATTATGGCTCTTTTATCTTTGATGGATTAAAAAAGATAATAAAAAAATACAAGAAAGTAAAATGAATGAAATAATGATTTTAATAGAGCATTTATACCTGCAAAACCTTCAACTTTATCAGAATATGATTTGCTTAGCCTCAAGCAATCGCTGATCTAGTCATTAATTTGTAATTTCACTGATGCTGTGATCCAAACCAATGTTCAGAATAACAAACTACTCATGCACAGTTTGCAAAATTTCAATATTTGGATAGCATGGCACATTTGTCAAAATGAGACACTGAATGGGACATTTTATCCCACAATGCAATGCACTCAACTTGACCCTTCATTTACACTGTGATAAATTAACCAGAATCACAAAATTTTTACTCATTCTTGACTCATTACATGCTTGGACTGACAAACATACTTATATTATTATGGAGGCCTGTTTCCAGCTCTGAGAGAGAGAGAGAGAGAGAGAGAGAGAGAGAAAGGTAATTCTGAGATAAAGTTTAAAATAACAAATAGAGTAGCATTGCAAAAAATCATAAAGGCACATAATCAGATATTGTCTAGAGAACTAGAAACAAGGCAGAAATTTTGAGATATACAGTGACAATTATGAGAAAATAAAGTTTAAGTATGAAACAAAGTCACAAATACAACTGTGATATATGAAATCCACAAGATACAATTGTGAGAAACAAAGACACAATTGTGAGAAAATAAAATTTAAAATACAGGACATAAAATTGCATTTGTGAGATGTAAAGTCATTAAAAAATAAAGTCACATTATGAGATAAAGTTACAATTATGACATACACAATTCTGAGATAAAAAGTCACAATGCAAAACAAAGTAATATAGTGAGATATGCATTTTTAATTACGAGAAACAAAGTCACATTTAGGAGATAAAACGTCACTGCAAGACATAAAATCACATTTGGAGATATCAAGTTACATTAAGGAGAAATAAAGTCAAACGACCTTTTTATGCTTTTACTCTGAGTTTGAAATGGGCTTCTATATGTTGAATTATTTATTTGGGATTTAACCCTAGAATTATTCATTGAGAGTTCAATGGGGGTAGATTATGGAATACTTAAACATACAAACTTTTATCAAGAGCACAGTGGTGGCAGATTATGAAGTACATGTGGGATTTGAACCTATAGTATTTCATTACAGCCTTCATTAGATTATGAATTCTGTGTAGGATTCGAACCTACAGGGTTTCATTACAGTTTTGATTAGATTATGAATTACGTGTGGGATTTGAACCTGCAGCCTTTCATAAAGACCACAACTGTGGTAGATTATGAATTATGTGTGGGATTTGAACCTACAGACTTTCATGAAAAGCACAATTGTGGTAAATAATGAATTATGTGTGGGATTTGAACCTACAGTTTTTCACTACAGCTTTCATTAAATTGAGAATTACATGTGAGATTTGAACCTACAGCCTTTCACACAGGATACAATTGTGGCAGATTATGAATTACATGTGAAATTTGAACCTACAGCACTTCATTACAGCTTTCATTAGATTATGAATTACATGTGGGATTTGAACCTACAGCCTTTCACAAAGAGTCCAATTATGGCAGATTATGAATTCTGTGTTAGAATTGAACCTACAGTCTTTCATTACAGCTTTCATTAGATTATGAATTACATGTGGGATTTGAACCTAAAGCCTTTCACAAAGAGTTCTATTGTGGCAGATTATAAATTACGTGTGAGATTTGAACCAACAGAATTTCATAAAGTGCACAATTGTGGTAGATAATGAATTACATGTGGGATTCAAACCTACAGCGTATCATTACAGCTGTCATTAGATTATGAATTACATGTGGGATTTGAATACACAGCCTTTCATAAAGAACACAATTGTGGTAGATAATGAATTACTTGTGGGATTTGAACCTACAGCCTTTCAGTTTCCAACCCACAGATTTAAACATTAGGCTACAAAACCCCAAACAGCTTGCTACTGACATTGCTATTTAAACAAAATATTAAAGCTCTGAGGTGGCAGTACATTTTTTTAAGGCTCAGTCAGTATAATCTAGACTTCAACAGTGTTCATTTCGGTTTCTCATTTTGACTGAAAGCAACATGTTCTCCAACCTGCAGTTCAGTCCATGCAGGCTCATTTGACTCCTCTCAAAAGAGGGCCATTTGTCTAAATGAGACACCCATTTCCTCCGCATATTTTCAGAAACTCAGCAAGCCCTTGTTCACTGCTGTTTATTCAGCTTTAGTGGTGTTTGGGTGGGGAAAGCCACAGCAGCGAGACAGAAAAAGAAAGAAAACGCTTACGGCAGGCCTTTTCTTCTGCTAAAAATGTGGCTTCTTTTCTTGGCAAAAAACTTCCTGGATCGGGAGGTTTCCTTTCTAAGAACGAGACAGCAAGGTGTTGCATTACACCAAAAACAAATTCTGATGGTTCCAGGCTAGCATTAATGAATAAACGGTGCAGTATCGCTGCCAACATCTCTAAGCTTTCGTTTCTGGTACTTCTCAAAATGCTCAGACCATCTTAACTGAACTTCCATGCTGGTCCAGACTAGAAAAAACAAACCTGCAACCATACACTATAATGTTGTGATGGCTAAATTTACATGTAGCATTTAAAACGACCAATGCTGATCTATTTGTGAAGTGTTGAAAGGTTCAAATGCTGGTCTATAAAATGTTTGTGAGGACAGTTTGATGCGCCTGTCTGAGGAGAGGTGTCATTAATACGGAAGGGTGTGTCTAGATGATTGAAAGCGTTCTTAAGACCAGTGCTAGCTTTAGGGTGCTAAAAGACACTAGCTTCTCACCTCAAGTATTTGGTGTCCAGCATGAGCTCGAATCCAGATATATCAGTGGCATCATTGCTGACTCAGAAATGCTGACACCTAGTCACACCATGGTTATTGGAACAGCATGGAAGGTTCCTTATCTGATAGCCAACAGCAGAAATCAGAGCACTGGTTTTCAAACGTTTTAAAGTAGTGGACCACTTAAAGAATAATACAAAAATGGTCCACTCAACACCTGTGGGAAACCACTAACTACCTCAGATATGTACAGTTTAGTACACTACATTTTAAAGCTGCTAAAGTTTTATGTATATTTTATGTTTTGTTTTTATTTCAAATGTATGGAGTCCTGCAGTTGACATGCATGACTTCTTAATTTGTGCCCATGTTGTACTAATTTGTTCTCTTGTTTTAATACTTAAAATGCAGCCAGTTGAGCTATATTTGGTTAAATTGTGGTAAATAAAATCCAATCATGATGAAGTGCTTTGAGAGGTTAGTCATGCACAACATCAAAACCAGGCTTCCCAACACACTCCATCCACTCCAGTTTGCATACCGTCCAAACTTCTCTACAGACGATGCAATTTCCTCAACCCTCCACCTGGCTCTTACCTACCTACAAAAAAAAGACTCCTATGTCAGAATGCTGTTCATCGACTTCAGCTCAGCATTCAACACAATAATCCCACAACAGCTTATTAATAAACTAAACCTGCTGGGCCTTAACAATTCCGTCTGTAATTGGATTCTGGACTTCCTAACTGGAAGACCTCAGTCAGTCCGTGTCGGCCACAACACCTCGAGCACTACCACATTGACCACAGGTGCCCCACAAGGCTGTGTGCTCAGCCCGCTGCTCTTCACCCTGCTGACCCATAACTGCACTGCCAAGTTCAGCTCCAACCACATCATCAAGTTTGTGGATGACACAACGGTGGTAGGTCTTATCAGCAACAGCGATGAAACGCACTACAGAGAGGAAGTGGCACAGCTGGCTGAATGGTGTGGCATTAACAACCTGTCCCTCAATGTGGAGAAGACAAAGGAGGTTGTGATGGACTTCAGGAGAAACTCCGTTGACCACCCCCCACTGACCATCAACAGCTCGACTGTGGAGAGAGTGCATAAAGTAATTTAAATGTATGTACATGCCTGATGTTAACAACGACATTGTTTCTTTATTGTATAACTTCCATGTTTGAACACAGAGACAGGGTTTCACAGACGGGGCTTAGCTTAAGCCAGGACTAGGCCTTGGTTAAATCAGGATGTTAAAATAACTTCTATAAAAATGCCTTGAGAACTTTACTGGTGTGCATCTTGAGACACGACAATGGCACTGACATATTAAAAGATCTGCCAGTACAAGATATTTTCAGTTAAGACAGCTTGAACATACATTTTAGTCAGAAAAAAGGTAAATGGTGGAAAATAACGTCCTAAATTATCTAAAAAAATGTTTCCACCTTCTCATCCACAGCTCGTGACAAAATGGTGACTCGCAGCAGCAGTGTGAGGAGATATAACGAAGGAGATGGTCATGATATAAACTAAATAATATGAGTTAATCTAACCTGATATTTTACATTTGTCAGTTTCTGGTCCCAACTGCCTTCCATAGTAATTTTATGGAAGTGCGATACTATGGAAGTCAATGGCTACCATCAACTGTTTGGTTACCAACATTCCTCAAAGCAACTTCTTTTGTGTTCAGTAGAACAAAGACACTCATCCAGGTTTGGAACAACTTGAGGGTGACTAAATGATGACAGAATATGTATTTTTGGGTGAGCTATCCCTTTAAGAGCCATTCACCCCAATTATAACAATAACTATTGTGATGAGTGGGGCGGGGCCGAGAGCTGTGGGAACGTGTGTGGGTTGTGTGTTTAATAATGAGATATTATTGTATTGTTAAGTTGTGTTGGTTAGTTCCCACGGCTCTCGGCTGCGCCCCACTCATCACAACTATAAAGTTTAATAATTCTAAGAGAAAAGGAAAGTCTACACCACATCTATAATGACAACAACACAGAGAAACAAATATCATTAGAAACACTTTCAGAACATTTTTTTTTTTCAAAATGAAAAGTCTGACCAATCAGAATCCATCCAACTTTAAAGAGTTCAATCATTTAAAAAACAGACTATGCAGCAGACTAAAGCTCGAGCATTTAAAGCAGTGCAATTTTATCATAAACATAATGTTATCATCCCTTGTTGTGGACATTAATATTAAACATTAATAGTTGTTTTTATATTATTGTTCCTGAATGAGCCTTTACTCCAATGTCTATACCGGTTTGTCCTCACATCTTTTCAGCAGGACTGTGTCCCAGTGGGCCTCCTGAGGCAGGTCAGTAGGTCGTCCGTCTCAGCTGATGCATAGACCAGAGGAGGTTATTAATGTGATCCTCAGACCAAACGTCCCCCACAGGTGCAGACACTGGCCTGCAAAAACAAATAATACATATGTTCCCTGAGGTTCCTCAAGGGATAGTTTGGAGAAAGTAAAACCAGACATGAAGAGTGTGAAAAGAAAGGTATTTGTATTTACTCCAGAAGAACTATGGAAATTAACTCAGAAATTTACATTTACCATATTAGTTCTATTTTAGTATATCATTACTACAGTAAATGTACATCTCTGAGTTAATTTTTGTACCTTTTAGTTATTTTACTACTATAGTTTTAAAATTGTTTTGAATGTTCTGTTTTTATTTTAATTTTTGTCCAAGGGGACCATGTACCTTGAGGTTTCTAGGCCATTCTGAGTGGTTGTTAGTTGGTTACCTACTGGTCCAAGCTTAAAGATCCTAGAAATCGACTGTGTCCTTTCTTCATCGTAAGTTTATGGGTTTTAAGCTTGTCTTATTTACACATAAATGTTTAATACTTTAGGTAATGGTTTGTTCAGATCCCTAATTCTAAGTGTTAGTAGTAGTGATGCTTGTCTTAGCAGACACTGCTAACTAAGAACAGATGACAGCACGCTGTATTTGGAAATGTGCTGTAATAACCTGTCAGAGGACAATAAACAGCCACCCTGGAGAACACGGAGAGCGTCCCACGAGTCTCGCTCCTCAGGGATGACACCACACGGAAATTGGGTAACCCCTTTCACGAACAAGCCTAAAATAGGCATGTGTACAGTCCGGACCATTCCATCACTCCAAGCAGATTCCTTCTCATCTACACAAAGAAGACTGACTGTGTTTAAGAGACGCTGGTTCATTATTCATCTCACAACTAACAGGATCGTACACCATTTAGAACAGAATTGAAAATGCAGATTCATTGCTTTATTTCAAATTGTGTTAGAATGCAGAATGCACAGTGTAATTCAGACTTGAATTTAAGGAATAAGAAATAGAATTAAATAAAGAAATTACACATTTTAATAACCCATTTCATTTAATATTTTGATTTAATATTTTCAGAAACATTACATATAATCAACATTTAAAATGACACTAAGGGTGCTTTCACACTTGGTTCGCTTTCCTGGTCCGAACCCGAGTTCGATAGCGTCCCACTCCCCCTGCCCCCGCTGGACTGCGTTCATATTATATTATTTGGGTCTGAACCCGAGTTCGATTGCTTGTTTACATAAAATATGTATGTATACTGTATATATTTATTAGGTATGTATAAATAGCCACACATACATGTATATATTTAAGAAAAATATGTTATGTTTATATATTAACTATATTTATATATAATATAAAATATAAGAATATGAATATATAAATGTATAAACGTATAAATATATATATATATATTAATATATATATATATATATATACTATAGGTTTGTGTATTTATACATACATAATAAAATGAAAAATAAATATACACAGTACACACACATATATAATGTAAACAAAAACTTTTATTTTGGATGCGATTAATCATTTGACAGCAATAATAAATATATATTTAATTTCATTATATTTTTTGTTTATTATCTTTTATTTTTTAATGGCAGTTTTGTATCTAATTTCCTTATAATTTACTAAATACATGACTAAATAAAAATATTGTCCATTTAAATTTTTTATAAGTGGATATTGTCATAATAATATTTTTGATTTAAGTCATAACAATATTTTGTCATATAAAACAAACAATTTCAGGAAATAAATCATTCATCAAATTCTTTCCAAATGAATGATGTAATTATTTGTTTTGTTGTAAAACCTTTTGATTGAGTGCAGTAAAGTTCTTTTTTTTTATTTCTGTCAGTCCACTTGCACATCCTGTATGTGTTCCAGTGTTATTTTAATATCATTATGGTAGTATTATAGTTTTTAATGACATTTAGAATTAGGCTAATTTTCATTTTTATATTTTCTGCTTTCATTTGAATTTAAGACAACATTTTAGTAATTTGGTTGTGTGTTTTTGTCATTTTGTAAAAATATGTCCATATAGATTTAATTACTTTTATTTCAGTTTTAGTTCTTTAAAAGTAATGAAATTGTATTTTATTTATTTCTTTTTAATGGTTTTAGTTAACTACAATAACTCTGATGTGTGGCCAATTCAATTTTCACAAAACGTATTTTGGCAGACGGAGTGTCAGATTGGAAGGCATTGAGAGCAGTGCTAACACTACAGAAATTCATTAACAATGGACACACAGCAAAGCAAACAAATGTGAGCTACAGTAGTTTTAATTCCTAGGTGAGAGCGTTGCTTAAAATTAGTCAAACAGCTGTGACAACAGTTTCTCCTCATTTTTTCTTTGGGAAGAATCCACTTCAAGCCTGATGTGATGTTAAGATTACTGGAAAATAAAACTGCCGTGCACTTGAGTTATCAGATGGCTGATCTTCACATGTCCAACACACACACACACACACACACACACACACACACACACACACACACACACACACACACACACACACACACACACACACACACACACACACACACACACACACACACACTTTAATTAAACATAAAGCATGAGAATCCCATTACTAAATTCTAGAAGGTTGAAACATTCTAACTGGCATTCCATCGTCTAAACTTTACACATCATTTCTTAATCAATTCAAGAACCAAATGTGTAAGAATAAAAATTCCTGTGTGTAAGATTCTCTGAGAAGAGGATTTTTGCTCAACAAATATTACAAAACTTCAAACAATAGCAGCTTCATGAGTCATAAATCATTGAAGCATATCAGACAGAAATGTGACCGCTGCCCGCTCAATACCAGCGTCATTCCTGTGGTACGATTACAGCAATCTAAACAAAGCCTCTAATTTCACAAAAATGTGTCCAGCTCACAGGAAACCGACAGTACGGCATGTGCTGCTCATACAGTAGAGTATTAGCACATACTGTAACCAATGATGGACTGCAAATATTTCATCAACAATCTGTCAAAGAATAGCTCACCTAGAAATTAAAATGAGCTAAAAATTCTCTCACTCTCAGGACATCCAAGATGTGGATGAGTTTGTTTCTTCGTCAGAACAGATTTGGAGAAATTTATCATTACTTGCTCACCAATGGATGCTCTGCAGTGAATGGGTGCCGTCAGAATGAGAGTCAGTGGCTTAAAGAGGCAGACACCCATTTCTGCAGAAAAAAGTCAGTCATAAAGGTTTGGGCTTGAGGGTGAGTAAATGACAGAATTTGTATTCTTTAGGCAAACTATCCCTTTAAATAGTACTTTATACAGTCTGATCTTGCTGCATGTGTGAATGTGGGTTCGCATCATTTAATGAGGTTTCCCATCATGCCTCAGATCAGACTTTAAAAGAGTCCTGCAGCTCAGGTGCAGCGGCGCTCCACACATACAGACCTCAGCTGAGCTCCTGATAATAGTTACAGTATATGAACAATAATATTTAGTGAACATTCAGATTTATATAGTGGAGGAAAAGGGTTGAAATCTCATGGATTTCGGACTCAATCTGAGCCAAACCCCAAAACATCCCTCCCTCCTATTACTAGTATGGTGTGTATTTTGTAGAGACTGAATGGCTGCACAGTTTTTTCTTTTTTAGTAGGCCGGACTCATACAACACACTTCAGCAGCCTAATATGGTGTTCATTAGACAAGCTTTACTCTAGTCTGCTGGACTTCCTCTGTCTGGCCTTAATATCTAGAATATGGGAACTAATGGATACTAACAGAATAAGACTAAATAATGCTGTCTCACCTCATATCAGCAGTGCAAATTTGTTGATTTAACCCTCTTTTTACTCTCCCATTTTGGTCGAACATGCTGTTCTCTTATAGACATGTCCTTTTTTGGTCACACAGACTGTAATTTAGCCATCCACAGTATAATTCCCAGAATGAGCCTGACCACAACACATGAAGGAGTAACAGCGACACCTGCTGGAGAGAATGTGTCGCATCCAGTAACTGTGCTGCACGGATATTTATGAGATTAAAATGCAGAAAATGTAAGTGAAAGATTGTGAACACATTTCTGTGCCTAAATGTTTATAACGTTCGTGAAAACACTGTGAGCATTTGTCTGGTTTAGTGTGTGTAGCCTACTTTGCAGAGAAAACAACAGATTCAGTCTGCTTCAGTGAAGAATGTCATCAATTTATTGAGTCTAATTTATTTCAAATTTAAAGAAAAGTGTGTAGATTCCTGTGGGTTTCTGGGTGTGATATGGTAGATATTTAAAAGTATATGATAAAAATTATAATAAAAATACTAGTAATACTAGTAATTTATAGTAAATACTATAGCGTTTTTTGAACTATACTATAGTAAAGTACTTGAATTAATTTGGTGTGGTAGTTCTATAGCTGCTGTGGTACTGTACTAAGTTTTCTACAACAATAGGGTATATTATACTACAATACACTACAGTTTACTGTAGTAAAAACTAAAGTATACTACAGTATTTATTACAGTTGGCATTCATTAACAAAGTGTTGTAAATACTATAATATATACAGTATAATACACTTTACTATAGTATGGTTCAAAAACACTAGTATTTACTATAAATTACTATAGTATTTTTTTTTTCATGTGGGCTGCTAACCATGTTTTTACTACTACTTCTGCAACTAAAAAAGAAAAAAAAAGAAAAAGAAAAAAGGCAATATGGTTACTATTGTTAAACCACGGTAACCGCAAATTAACCAGCTACACTAACCATAGTTTAACCATGGTGTTTGTAGTAAAACTGTGGTTATAGAAATGGTAATCAATACGCCAAAAAAAAACAAACAAACAAAAAAAAAACTACACTTTTACTAATAAAACCATGGCTAATTTTCATAAGGGACATTTTATCTTGAAAAATACATACAAACACAAATAATAATAATACTGATAAAAATAATAATTTTACACTATTCTTTTTCAAGATAAAATTCAAACAGTATTTTTTCACAGTTCATTAAAACCTAATAATTAAAAATATATATATTTCAAGAATAAATACAACTGAACAATTACACAATCGTTGCATGTGCCCTCATTACAGTGTAATTATTATACAACTAATTACTGACTAATATTAATAAATATGAATTAACATTTCCTTTGTAATTAAGGTTAGGGTTGGTTTAGGGATAGTTGCTTGTACTTATGCACAACTTTCTGTTATTACTATAGTAAGTACATGTAAGATGTGTAACAAGGACACTAAAATAAAATGTTACCCATTTATTGCTTAAAAATGTACTATTATTAATAATCAAAATCCTGTCTAATTATCAACCCCCCCCCCCCCTCTAAAAAAATGCTTTCACAAATCATACTTTGTTGAAACTCTTTATTTTCAGGGCAATACAAAAAATACTTTTGTGACCAGATAAATATTATACATACAGCATTTTAATGTTCATTATTAATATTATTATTAATGTCACTATGTCAGTTGATTAAAGACAGCCCTAACTCTAGTTCAAAAGAAGGCGATAGTTCTTGCTGTTTTCTTCGGCTCCACTGAAAGACACCACATGTTCAACCACATATTGCAATATCTTCGTTATAGCTATAACTCGAAGTAAACAATAATAAAAAAACTTCATACATAGTGTTTTATTGAAATGAAAAGCAAGCTGACTTTGTTCCTTTTTGGGACATTTTAATATTCTTCTTTACGTGGATAAGCTGAAAGCAGTCAGTGCGGACAGAAACAATCACATCCTTTCTTTTCCTTCTCGTGATTTGTTAACTTTTTTTTTTTTTTACATCTAGAAGTCGAAATAGTTCATGGTGCAGCAGTATAGCGGCCTGCCAAAGCAAGTGCATCTTTAGGCCTCAGTAGGTACAATACTGCAAACCAGAATCAAACAGCCGCCCAATGGATGTCAGATTTAGTCGTCATACGCGACTTAGACCGGAAACAACACTGTACACATCCAAAGCTAGTTTGAAAAGGACAAAAGACGTCTGCTTCACTCATCTGAAGACGGACGATGTTTATACTTGCTCAGTATCGTTAGACGGAGCTCTGTTGCTGATCCCAAACACTTAAACATTAAATTCGAGTGAAATCTGGTCCGCAAGCAGCATTTAAGAGCAACTTGCACACACTGCGCTACTGAAGAAGTCAGAATAAGGCACTATGACACAATGCAGTCCAGATCTGAAGTCACAACAGTCAGTTCACAGCTTGTAAGTGCCACAACGCAAGCAGGAAATGAAACGGGAGTTTCACCCTCGGAAAAGATTCCACTGGGATTTTCAAACCAGAAACAAACACGAAGCACACGATAAGCAGAAGAGACGTGTTATTTGCAGGGAAGACTACACTGACGCCATTGAATCCAACGAAGATACTGATGTGGCGCTTCCTGCTGTGCTCCTAACAGCCATGCAGGTACAGTACAATCTCAAAGTAGACCAGAAATGCGAACGAATGCGTTTTATGAGAACTGTGATATTAGAAAGTACAACACTGAGATTCTGGCTGCGTTCAGAATGGAATACTAGCGCTCTGCGTACTGCATACTGCACAGTATATACTGTATAATGCTTACTATTGTTTTAAAAACAGTATGTGAAACAGTCTGGATTATTACGATTAACTGATAATAAACATTTCAAGCGGTAAGTGTGCTACATTGTCGTCACATGACCTCACCACGTAGTTTGTTTGGCGAATTTTGCGTAAAGTTTTTCTTTTTACACAGCTCTAGACGCAGGTTATGTTCGGAATGAAATGCCAGCATTGTGTTTATTGTGTTTACTAGCTACTATTTAAAAAATAGTATGTTAAATAGTGCACAGTATGCAAACAGTAATTGTTGACACATGACCTCATTGTTTTGCGTTTTTAATTCGGATCGTTTTCAAAAGGTTTTTCAGATTCGTATTAAATTTTGTATCATATAAATTTTATATCAAATAAAAGATATGTAGCATGCTACAGTATTTTGAATTCAGCCAAAACTGTGTCTGGTATTACGTTTTTGTTTATTCATCACACTGGAAGGTAAAAACGAATTTGGGCGCACTGCATTGTGGGATATAGTGTTCCACACAGTGTACTGTTTCTCCATACTGCATATTTTGGCAAAAATAGTAGGTCATCTGGTTATTTCAATACAGAAAATGTGCATACTGTGCAACGTAGCATAGTGTGTTGAAACATGACCTTATTATTATGTATTATTTTATGCACATTTAATTATGTCCAGTTGTCTTGGAAATTTTTCTCCTTTTTTGTTTACATTTTTTTATCCACATCTTATACAAAAGCTTTCGAAAATTTTGACGCATATAAAATATACGTATGTAGTAATGCAATTTTTCGTATAACTTCTTGTTCATTCATTACACTGGACAAAAAGAAGCACAATGCATTGTGGGATATAACATTCCTATAATGTCATTTATTGAGCCTGTCCTCCAACAAAAAACGACCATATAGGTCATTTGTGCAAGCACCTTATTACAACCTATAATTACGTTTTAAAGTTAAGCGGCCTCTAGCGGGCGTAAAAATAATGACAGTATCGCGTTGCGTCTGTCGTCATGAAATGACGTATAACGTCATTACCAATCAAAACGCACATTTATTTAAATGCAATGTGTGATCTCACAGTAATTCGTACATATTTTACTAGGTGGCTTATTCGTTCGAATGACCACACCTAACCCCACCCCCTAAACCCAACCCTCACAGAAATCATGCTAAATTATGATTTATTGAGCATATACATTTTACGTGCACGTCCGTTCTCTGGGATCAAACCCATGATAGCATGATTGCATATCAAGGTATAACGCAATAATCTACCAACTGAGCTACACGAAACACAAATCACAGTGCAAATAAAAGAGTACAAACCATTAATAAGAAAACGACCTTTTGCCGATAGGGGCGCAATTGTAGTATACGCTCTGATGGGTCGTATTTCAGGGATTTGGACAAACGACCTATACGAGCGGATTAGTTGGAGGACAGGTTGCATTTATTGTAATATTTTTATTTTTTTTTCCTTTTTATCCAATTTTGTGTTGGTTAGTATGCCAGCCAAAATTGAGGCTACTATTACATTTTGTTCATTCATAAAACAGAAAAAAAAAAGACTATTGGCATTGCATTGTGGTATACAAAATGTTATGCGATTATTTTAATGCAGAAAATCTGCATACTGAAAGTATGCTGCAGAAATAGTATGAGTAGTGTGATAGCGTGTTATTCCGAACATATCCGTTGTGTTTGGGCAAACCTCATTCCTGTCCACCTGACTAACTTTAGACACACAGAGGAATCATGGGAAATGTCACAATCTGGGCCACAGCCGAGGTATGAAGAGAGGACTGAATGAAAGCACTCTATTTGCATGAATCAACCTCATTCGTGCCCCCAACGAGACCTACAAACACAAAGAGAAGCTAAAAGCTACTCTATTAAAGTTCTGCTAACAATAAATAACACGACAAAGCACACCAGTGCATTCTTTCCTTATAACTACCTATAATTCATAACCGTACAAACATAATACAGTTCTAGAGAAGGATACTCGAGCAGTGCATTCTAGAGGCGTTCGAAGCTTATCGTCAATTGAATCAGAACTGTGCGAATAATGAAAGCTTACGGTCTGACATCATACTTCATGAGTAAAATGTGTCTGGTTTTCTGCTGCCAGGTTCAGATATTAATAGTTTCATTATAAAACTTGATGCACTGGCATTGTGTAGGATTAGTTATCGAGATCCTTATTGTAAGCTATCGCCGATGCGTGGCATACTATTAATACGTAAAACACACAGTCACGCGAAAAACAGGAACATAAAATATTAGCCCTATGTAAGAGGAAATCCATTCATACCCCAACATACAGCCAATCAGTGGTGATAATCCCATGTGAGCCAATCACATTTAACTTTAACTAGTCACCTGACAGTTACACAACCAATGATGTGTGACATCTCTAGTTCTGCATACAAGGAGCAGCCTATCATCCGTAACAATCATGATCCGACGGTTATCGCGTCCAATCAGACGAGACGTGTTCAGCTCTGGTCTTCTCGCAGTTCGCTGGGCAGGAACTTGTATTGCTGCTGTCGGATGTGGGCGAGTTTCTTCCGGGCTTCTTCTAACTCCCTCTCTTTTCTTAGCATCTCCTCCTGAGCTGCAATGATCTGGAAACCATGCAAAACTATTAGTCACTGAATGGGCAACATTCATGAAAAATGAGAATTAAGAATGGTTTTATGGTTTAAAAAAACCCCACAAATTCTTTCCGGTCATGTTTCATGAATTAATGTGACATGAATGCAAAAATGTATTAAAACCGTTTACGAAATGTTTTTTTTGTTTTTTTTTACCAACGATTACCACAAATTCTTTTTGCTTGTGTTTTGTGCATAAATAAATGCAGCCTGGTTGAAAACCATTATGAATGGTTTGTACAAATTTGTTTCACTTGCGTCACATGAATGCAAACAATGCAAGAATGATTTACAAAGATTTATTCTGCTCATTCCAAGCATAAACTCAACAATTTATGTAAGAATCGGTTTCTACACAATGCACACAGAAATGCTTTATTTTCATGCTTCAAGAATGAGTTCCAATGTTTGTATACAATGCTGAAGTTTCAGATCTGAAAAACGATCTCCAATCAGTCTTGTGGATTGTTTAAAACCAGTTTCCTTAGGTGAAGACAGCCAAATCGTTTGTGGTACAATGATACATAAATAAAGCTTACATATTATAGCCAAGGAAAACTGCCAAGGGATGTGTTTCCTTCCAGTTTTTTTTTTTCAAAATGTATCTTTCCTTTGGCTGCTGTCTCAGTGAAAGAGGAAAAAGCTTCATATTCTTTAGTGCAATGTGTAATTTTAGCATAAGTGTGCTGTTAAAAAATGAGACTGGATCTGCAATAGACATCCCGTTATTTTCCAAGGAGAGTAACATTTTTGTGGATTTAAGGAATGGAATGGATAGATCAAGGCTTGACCTTCTGAAGAGTGCAAAAAGCTTCTTTTTGTTGTGCTGGCAAGGATTCAAGGGTGCATGCAAACACTCACGCCATCCACTCAAACGGGCTTTCTCAGATGTTCACAATATTCCAGTGCCCTCTCAAGATGAACACAAGACATCAAGGCATTCTGGGAGGAAGGAAGCTTTGAATAGGCAGACACACAGTCTTTAATTAATGTGCATTTGGCCCGGGATGAAACGTGGAAATGAGATGTTTGTGGAAACGGCAACCCAGTGTAGGATGGCAGCTGTGGATGCTTGGTACAAACCAGAGCTTTCAAACCCCGCTGATGGCTTCGTAGATCCATAAATGTCAAATCTCTTTTGAATTGTCCAGCATTACTTCAGAAGTCAAGGAAAATGCAAAAACTGTAAAGAATCTCACCTGAGCGATTCCTCCTACGAATTTGGTTTTAACCACCACGCTGTTGTCTTCGGCTTTATCAAAGGCTGCTTTCTGTGCTGCCTTCACCAGGTTGTCAGACGCTCTCTTCACTGCGTTACCAGCAGCCTGTGCAAACACAAAAACGATTTTTTTAACTGAATAATTGACTTACATCTCATATTATTTTGTGTTATTCAAGTGATTGTAACCTGTAATCTCCTCATGGCCTCTGAGTCCTGGTCTGCTTTGACTTTACAGGCCACCAGCAGCTGAGCGGTGGAAGCTGCCACCTGTTTGGCAGAGGAAATGAGCTTCTCCTCGCTGGCGTGACCCTGGACTGAAGCGTTAGCAGCCTCACACAGGTTACTAGTGGCGGCCGCAACCATTCGGGCCTAAAAGAGGGTAGGATTTAAAGTAATAATTGTCATTTAGCTGATGCTTCTTGTCAAAGGAACTTTACTTCAATTACAATAGTTGATTGTAAGAACTTACAGCTGATATTAGACCCTGGGACCACTGGCCATCATCTACTGCATTGGCAGGGATGGAGCCCACCTAAATAAAAACATAAATACAAAAAAATATTAAAGTAGCAGTGCTATTTCAGTATTATTTATGTCCTATTATATAATGTTGTGTATTATTATATCATTTGATTTTACTTTAAAATTTTAACTTCATTTTAATTTAAAGTTGTAGTAATTTTATGTGGTTTTCAATATTTCTATTTAGCTTTAATTTATTTTTATTTCATTTTAGATTTAATCATTTTAGTGCTTTAGCTTCCTTTAGTTCAGTAAGTTGCACAGGCAATTTCTGTTTCAGGTTTTCAAGTTAACACAAACAATTTTAATAGCAATAACAACACTGTAAAAGTAGAAAAATGTATATCCTATGTAAAAAAAAAAGAATTTAGTACCTTGCCCTGTGCTACAAGCTCTCTTTGTGCGGCCGATGCAGATTTGACCAGAGCGCTGGTTGCTGCAGCGATGGATTTTGCCGCTTCCAGGATCTGTTCCTCAAAGTCCAGAGACTCATCGGCTTGCTGCGTAAATAAGAAAGCAAGAGATGTAACAAACTGTAGATTGTGACCTTATTAACTGTAATGAATATTCTTGGCTCACTGCTGGATGATGGCTAGACATGAAACCATGATATTACCTACAAATAAATGCAGTTATTATGAAGATGAAATGCTTTATCTAGGCTAATGAACTGCCAAGCCATTATGTCATAAAAATTTGTGTTATAATATCTATTTTTTTTTTTTTAGCAAGACAGATGCTGATGTTCCCAGAAAAAAAAAAATCATTAACACGACAGATTTGCTCATTTTGATTGGTTAATCAAACTCTTTGAAAGACAGATTTACATACGTTCCACTACACAAACAAAGAGTATTATTTTGTTCAGAACCAGCATATTACTAGTCTGCTTGTAATACATTTCCAGTACATATTGACAGAATGCTCATTTTTGTATGCATGAAATGTGAAATGGAAGGAGCATTTCATTGTGGGATACGGTAAACCACGCAGTGTGGATATTATGCACAATATGCATAATGCATACTGCAATAATATCACAAATAGTATGGTAAATATGCTATTTTGAAATTACTCTTTATTTCACTATACTCTTAATGGAATACTAGACTACTGCATACTGTACAGCATATACAGACAACTATTTAAAAAAAACAAACAGTAAGTGAAACAGATGGCAATAGAGAAATGATAAATGTTTCAAAACAGCAGTATGCCACACTGTTGTCACATGATGTGAAAATAAGTTAACATTTACTTTGCACATTGAATCCCTTCGGTTTTACAAGTTTGATTAAATAATAATTAGTGATGTTGCAAATGTTGCAGATATTTCTTCTACAGTAGTTCATTTATCAAACTGTAATTGGATGGTTACATTAAGTGCATTGTGTGCTCTTGTTATATACTAAAACTTAAATGAAAATTTGGTGCAAAAAGCATAGTACATACTGCATTAATAGTATTAGTAGTATGGCAGTATGCTATTTCAAACACGGCCAAGCTGATGAAAATGAGAAGGTTAGATGTAACTTCGACAAAGTGATCTGAGAGTGACACCTTGTGGCATGGAGGTGCCACCGAGGTTTACACTGTTCAGAATCAACAGCGTCAAAGGAAACGGCACAACTCTAACGGACCTAAGACACACCCTTGCATGCTACCTACACAAACTGATCTGTCTGAAGCCCCAAAAACACACACGTTCATGAACAAGTCATAAACAGAACACACACAAGTCTGGAGACAGAGCAGGACACTGTAGGAATATGTTTGATATATAGTTGGACAGAATAACAACCTAATATATCAAACATATCAAACAGAGCCCTGCAGAAAGGCTTCCAGGTCTACCTCACCTCCAGAACGTGGGGAAAGAGAGGAGAGGATAGGAGAGCACAAGAGAGCAGGGCATGCTGGGATAGCAGGGAAAAGACAAGGATGGATAGAGGAGGGAAAGCTCAAGAGGGAAGTGAGGAATGAAGATTAGGGGAAACAGTAAAGAAAGCTCCAGGGGCGATAATAAACACCAATGACATTGTATCCTGATATGTGCTGAATTTTAACGTCATTGTAAAACATGTAATAGTGAACAAGCATGTTTATGTGCTATAAACCAGTTCAGAATGAGTCTTGGGGAGTGATGTAGAGCTCTAAATGTGAGGCAGTCTGTGAAATGTGGTTTATCAGAGTCTGCAGAGGTTAATGGAATGAAAAATCAACAATGAATGTCGGAATGGACTGAAGGTGACAACATTACACAGATTCCTGTTCATCCTTCTTTCTAGAATATATGAACCTGATCTGACTAACACAACATAGTGAGACAGAGAGTTATAGAGCTGAGGGAGGGATAGACAGACAGAGACAGACAGATAGATGAATGTTGTCTCTCTGTTCAGTGTTCGGTCTGTGGCAGTAAATGATAGTCACTGACACACTCAAGGGGGGAAACAGTTTTAGCTCTGAGTGGAAAAATGTGGATGAATGTTTTTTTTTTTAGGTGAAAAGCATCACTGACAGCTGAGCTATAATACAGATGGATGAAACAATAAAAGCGCTTCAGGGAAAATCATTTCTAAAAAGTGCTGACCTTCCTGGAGATGAGTTTCAGCACGCTCTAAAACGAAACTTCATGATACTACTGAATAATTGAGACGCAAAACAGATCACAAAACAGCCCAAAAACCAGACGATCATTTCGAGTTCAGTGCTCACCAGACTTCAAAATCTCCAATTGTTAACGTACAAAAACAAAGACAAAGCTACACAGATGTGCGCAAAACTTCCCAAACACCATGAAAACACAAAAACACCACATCCTGAAGTCTTGAAGTCATAAAATTACAAAAATAACATCACATCCCTCCCCCCGAATACAAAACAGGAATAAAACGATCCCGCAGCCTTTGGTGGAACTGATCTGACATAGCTGTGCTGGCGGGCTATGTGTGTATGTGTTTGGATTCAGTGAAAATTGATGGATGGATGGAAGGATACCTTTGGTTTGCCTCTGGGCTTCAGCTGCTCCAGTTTCTTGGCCGCGGCCTCGATGGACGCAGCAGCACCCAGGAGCTCCGTCTCCGCTATCACCGTGGGGTCTTCTGGATCCACCCACTCTGAACCTGAGAGGATGAGCAAACAAAGTCGACATGACCCTCATTTTCAAATCACTTACATTACTGATATATAATACATTCACATGGGAAGAGTAAACACATGGTATGAAATGACAAAATAAACTTTAAGTAAAAATTCAAGAAAAAAGCATGCGATGGGGATTCGAACCAATAACCTCCTGTATAGAGAAAATCACATTCCACCACAAAAATGACCATGAGAACTTTTCATCAAACACCATTGTCACTATGTAGATGTTAATACTCTACAGAAACTGTATATATATACATAACTGTATATATACAGTATATGCAAGGTAGGGAAAAAAAAAACACATTTGCCAAATATAAGTTCTCTTTTAAATGTATTTAATTTTACAAAGAAAAAACTATGGTTATCATGGGAAATTTTGGTAGGGGCAGCAGTTTGTATATTTTATGATGATGAAAGGATGCCACAACCTTTAAAAACTATAACTTCAAGATAAACACTGTTCTTAGTGCGGACTGGCAGGTTATTAGAGTCACAATCATTCATTAATTGCTTAGATGAACATGCACATCTTTATGTTAATTGCCATTTATGAAGCAAATGTGCTTTGCAAATACATTCTCCTTTACCGACGTTCAAGAGGCACTAAAAGACGTCTGTTTTGTTCAAACAGCTTGTGAAAACAGATGGTGAGAATGTGTTTGAGGATTATGTTAAACCTGAGGGAATTCAATTCTATCCCTTCTTCTCTTTTCTCTCACACTAGAACTCATTGTATGAGTGTGTGTGTCCATGCTGGTCAGTGACTCAAGTATGTGTGTGGCCTGATATTGGAGAAAAACAACACTGTGTATCATACTCACCTCCATCTGTGGCAGAAAAGGAAAAACAACAAAGTAGTGTTATAGAAAAGAGCAAGAGCACCATCAGCCCAATGGCTCTATTAAACCTGCACAAATTCAGCTCAATTGTCCTGTGATTTTCCCCATTACCTCTCAAACTCATATACCATTACCAGGCCTGCAAGAGATCTGTGCTTGCGGAAAGCTCAACAGAATATGAAAACCCATCTTTGGAAAAATTAAATTAAATGTGTTTGATTTTTTCCCTTATAATTGGATTTTGAAAATTTGAATAAATATTAAAAAAGGCAATATTTACTTTTTTGGATAATTACAGTGTAAAAAAAAAATTATATTTAGAGGAATAATTCATCCCAGTCAAAAAGTCCATCCGCTTTTGCCCTCTCACATCAAAATCCATCAAGATATCAGTTTAGAATGGTTTTGGTCAGTTTTTACTTGCAGATGGTGTTTGATCTGTGCATATTTCTCTCCTGATTCAGACTTTTTCCACAATATAAAGGATAGTGGACTCCTTAAAAAAAAGAAAAAATAAATAAATAACTCTTCATCTTAGATGACCTGACGTTAAGTAAATTTTCAGCAAATTTAAATTTTTGGGTGAGCTACCCCTTTATTATGAGTGTTTGGCATTTTATTTAAAAAATAATTGTAAGCAAAAAATTAAACCTCTTTCTAATTGTGTTGCTCCGTCAATATTCAATAAAGACAAATACTTTTGGGACCAAAAAACCCAGAACTTTCCTTACGTGACCCACTGTAGCATATCAATTTGTGTGTGCTCACCTTTCATGGCTTCAGCAGTCTGGATGAGCTCTGTGACTGAGCCCGCCACTTTCTTGGACAGCACGGCCAACTGCTGTTTCTGTTCGGCCGTGGGTTTCTGCAGGACCTGTGTGGAGTAAACACATGAGGTTAATCACAGAAACCCAAGCACAAACACATCCTGTAAAAGCTGTCGGCGCGCCCACTCACGAGCAGGACGTGTTCGAGCAAGTCAATGTATCCGGTGGTGCACTCGATGCCATAGAGCAGAGCTTTATTCCTCACATCCTCGCCCACTTCTGGGTGGTACGCGGCTTGCTGCAAGACACAAACACAAATTTATTGTACTTGATGATTAGCTCCAGATGGAATCTACAGATTTTTGTGATTTTGAGGGAAAAATCTCTAGCTTTATAAGAATGTGTGGAATGAAGGAACTGCATTACATCATGACGACACTAGAGGGCGTAATTTAGGAGTCAAAAGTAGGTTAGTGACAAATGACATTGAGAAATAGAGCAAACAGCATTCATTGCACATTATGATGAGTGTATATAAACACATTTTGTTGGTATTCAAGTGTTACAGTTGGTCAGCATACGGTGAGATTGTGTTTGTGTGAAAGGGCATATGTCTGTGTGATGGTGGATAAGCACCTTGCAGGTGGTCAGCATGTCGGAGATGGCTTTGCGGCTCAGGTTGGCAGTGGATATCACGTCCTCCTGCTGAGCAGAGTTGCCTGCTGCCACCGCTTTGGCTGTCGCAACGGTGATGCCCTTGGTCATGCGGATGAACTCTTCCGGGGTGGTAGATTTCTCCGGAATGTCCTTGGACTGGAAAAACTGGAAAGCAGATGATGCAACACTCAGGGAAATTAAATAATATTTTATATATAACAGAAATAACATCTACAGATCTTAAGTGAATCATACATTTTTAGAATCGGTCACATTATCAGGGACGATTTTCTGTGCGATAATACAGTAATGCCATCAGGATTTCCTAAAGTCCTGATGGGCATCTGATAACAGGAGCTTTAAATCAAAAGATAAATCTCTTGCCTTCCTGTACCACTACTTCAGTCTGTCTCACGGCCTGTGATAAGTGGAGTAGGGATGCCCATGGGAGAAGGAGAACGAGGAGTAGGTGGAGAACAGGCAAACGTTTGCATGGTATATTACTCTGTATTACCAGTTCATATCACAGATGGATGAGTTTTTACCTCTGTCCAGGCTAAAATTAATTAGGCTGGAACTAATTGTTACTAATTCACAGCCAGATTGTAATACAAGTTGATTGTATTAGCATCTTAATTAGGATCAAAATGAGCATGACATGTACTAACTATTTCCAAGTGCTTAAAAGAATAGAAGATGGTAATTTGACAAATGTCTCATTGTTATGTTTTGTCCATACAATGTTATTTAGATCCCATTGACTTTAAAAATATCATAACGATTTGGAACAGCAGGAGGGTGAGAAAATAATGACTGTATGTCCCTTTTGAGGAACTATTCTTTAAGTGTGGAAAGCACATTATCTCTTAGAATATTTCAATATTCACACAAAGAATGTTCCGTACAGTGAGTTCCTGTTTGATGCACTCAATAGTGGCTTCAAGAGCCCTCGTCCCGCGAGTGGCCTCATCTTCCACCGCTTTCACAGTTTTCAGCAGAGAGGTCACGTTCGTCACCATCACCTGTAAAACATAGGAAAGTCAAAGTTTCGGACTGGCTTGGAACTCTTTTTTTCTGCTTTATGTACAGTATCACACAGAGAATGTCAACAGTTTTGTGGCCAGTTTTTCACCTGAGATACTGAAATAAGGTCAGATGCAATGCTATGACAAGAACAGCTGCATCAAACAGCTCAGTGAAATATCAGACAAGGTCAACCATGTCTGATATTCTTTTAAATCTAAATCATACATCAAAACATCAGAATATTGTCAGGTGATCAAGCGGGACCTTTTAATGGACCACAGCTGAAGTCTGTAATGGATTATAAATCTTGCTTTAGGCATGGTTTTAAAAGCAAAAGGAAAAAGGAGGAAACCTAAGAAAACAAAAGAGGGCCTAAGACAAAGCCCTGAGGGATGCCACCACTACTTTCAACACACACTGAAGAAACAAGCGCATACAATGTATGAAGCAAAATCCCAGAGGATCTGAAGTCACCATATGTTGGAGGAATGTAAAAAATCGTTCCATCAAGGTCACAACTGCATAACACCTCATTATTTAAGTATGTTAAATAAAACATATCATGTTGCATGTATGTGGAAGTTAATCCTAGAGGTTTAACAGCACCAGGTGAATAATTAAGGGGTTAGAAAATGCTTGAAAATATGTGTGGTACACATCAATTTCTGTTTTAACAAGCCTATAGATAGTTCTATTCACTTCACATGATAAACCGTGTGCACTGATCCACAGAATAACTGCATAAACGAGTGCCGTTTTAATGTTCTTTTTATTAGGTTTACAAAATTAATATGTATTGCCATGTAGCAAATCATACATGGAATTGGAGAGAAGACAGAAAAAGGAAGAGAGGAAGGGAAGGAAGCAGTCCTTATGCTGTAAACACACACACAGCTTGGTTCTGTACCCTGCTGCGTGGCCACTGGGTCACTCACATACACACTATGATCACTGTAAGGTAGGGTTTGATTTGTGGCCACACACCAAGATGACAGCGAGTGAAGTCAGCACCCAGCCAAGAAAATGAGAGACAGGGCCAGCTGTTAGACAGGTGTACACACATACACACACAGTGATAGTCATCAGAATAAGACATGATCCTCACTAAGACACATATTGGCTTTCTTACAAACAGGAACTTACAGACATGCACATAACATTCTTCAACCAACCCTACCTTGGCGGCACTTTTCAGCTGATACATGGATGGATCGTCTGCTGCTTTGCCCGCGGCACATTTAGTGGCACTAATCAGCTCAGCCAAAGCTTTAGCGACGTCTCTGATTGCATTTATCAGTACAACCTGAAAGAGATAGAGAGAAGACTTTATCACAACCACCTTTAGTCATGATATGCCACTGGCTTTATCCACTCCGATAATGCATTGCACTCCTCCAGGGTGCAGTTCTTTATCGGAACCACCTTCATAATACCATACAATACATTATGATTTATTAATCCTCAACTGGAAATTTAGATTTTGGGCAGAGATGTGTCATGATACATGCCACTGGCTGTTAGAGTGAGTCAGAGAGTGTCTGCACCCAAACGTCGAGATATTTGAGAGGAGAGCTAATGATATTCTCATTACACTCTGTCAGGGTGTGAAAAAGGATAAATATAGTCCAGGATAAAAATATAGGAGCAGACAGAATTAGAACACACTGGGCATTGGGTAATGTCTGAAATTTTGGTGTCGTGAAAATACTATGACAGATTGTAACAGCGAAACACGCACCTGTGTCTCAGGGTCCTCTGATCCCATGCTCGCAGCGCCCAGTTTGACCACGTCAGTGAGCTGTGTGATGGTCTTGGCAGAGGACTGGGCCGCCTGGGCTAGTTTGTCCTGGCTCGATGCAGCACCAGACACAAGCAGCTTGGTGTCCTCAACCAAAGCTTTAGCGGTTTTCAATATGTTCTCTCTGAAGTGTGCAGGAACAAATGTTTCAGATAACTCAATGAGACATCCAAGATTATGCCGACATTAATAAAACAAACCTGACATTTTATGTATGTGATGCTGAAACTGTTATGTTCTACTAGGTCTCACCTGTGGTCTGCGAAAGACTCATCGTTCTCTGCGTTCAGTGTGCCGGCAGAGGCGAACATGATGGTTGTGTCCAGATCAGCAATGATGCCGGAGACAGAACTGGCTGCAGTTATGCAGGCCTGAGTTCCTTTATTACCAGCCTGCAGGGCTGATAACACCATGGACACCTGCAGGAGAGAGTGAATCACACTTCATTATAAACTCCATAGGCAGAGCTGGGACAGTTTTCCAAGCCTGGAGCACTTTACTTGGGTATTTATAACAAAAATAACAACTTTTCATTTATTTTATTCAATGTATTAAATGTATTTACATTAAAATGACAGTTTTATTTACACAAATAACAACAACAATAATAATAATACTAATAATTTTGTAAGGTTTTGATTGTTATATAATTTAAATAGTTCAATTAGAAATACATATATTACATACATTGCATTGTATTATAATTACAAATAAATAAATAGTTTTAAAAGTCCGTTTAATATAATTACATAATTTAAATAAATAGACTATAGAAATAGTTAACAATATTTAGATTATATAAATTGATAATAAATATTATACAAATATAATATTTAATAATATTATTAACAATATTAATAATAATAATTCAATAACTTTTTGTATATTATACATATATAATTAAAAGTTTAATTAGAAATACATATATTTATAAACAAAAATAGCTTTATAAAGTTAAAATATTATTTAATAATTGAAAAAAAAACAAGTTAAAAATATAATAAAATAATTATACTGATAAGCAAAAAAACAACAATAAAAGGCTTACAACATTTTGTTTAACATATAATTACATAATTTAAATAGTTGAATTAGAAATACACAATATATTATGCATTTCTAATTACTATTTAAATGACGTAATCATTCTATATAAAAATGTCCCAAAATTATTATTATTTATAAATATTATTATACATTAAACTATTTAAATTATGTTATTATATGAAGTATCCTTTTGAAAACATATTTACAATTACAATACAATACAAATATGTATTTCTTCTAGAGAGAGAGAAAGAAAGAGAGAGAGACAGAGATATAGATTTAGAGAACGATTGAGTTCTCTTCACGAGTACATGAAAAGCCATAAGGAGACATTCGAATGCATCATCCCTATTCACGTTTAATACAGAAATGACTGCAGGGAGAGCTGAGGTTAAAGCTGAACAGGGCCGGTGGGGGACGTGGACACATTTAACAGAGCTCATTTAAAGCAGCGAGGGGTCACAGCGCCACCACAGCGGGAGAGACCGACTCCAGCTACTGACATGTAATCAAAGACAATATGACACACTGACAAATGTCATCTACTGTATACAGTCTCAACTGGGGCTTCCGGAATTTATTCCAACAATAGTAGAAAAACAGCCGGAACACAAAGAATGAAAAGTGCAGTCACTGAAAATAAGCAGGGGACTCTCATCGTGCCTGTCCGAGTGTGAGTGTTTGACAGGGCGTCAATATGCAGTTTCTACAGTGTTGCTGGTGGTTCTATGGCTGTTGTTATATTGCTGATATGATGTAGCAAGTTTAGCTGGAAGAGTGCTGTTATATGATTGCTAGGGTGTTGTGGGTGGTTGCGCAGGTGTTGCTATACTAAAGTATTGTGGCTATGTTGTTGCTAGGGGGTAGTTGAAAGTGTGGCATTGTGATTGCTAAGATGTTGTAGTGGGTATCAATAACACTACTATGTGGTTTCTAGGGCATTATAGGTGGTTGCTCCAGTGTTTCTATGAAGTTGCTAGGATGTTACAGGTAGTCAACGGTGTTGCTATGTGATTGGAAGGCTGTTGTGACTGCACAACAGGGGTGTCGCTATGCTATTTTTTTAGGTGTGGTTGCTAGGAAGGGGTGTCGCTATGCTATTTTTTTAGGGTGTTGTGGGTATGTCAGTAATCAATAGAGGGTTGCTATGTTGGTTGCTAAGTTTATGGTGTTTGTGTTTGTTTTTTATTGGTTGTTTTTTGTGGGTGGTTGGTTAGGTTTTTTTATTGTTTTGTTGCTAAGGTGTTGTGGGTGGTTACATAGGTTTATCTATGCTATTACCAAGGGTTGACAGGGCTATGTTTTTAGGGTGTTCTGTGGGTGGTTGCCAGTTACTGGTCTTGTGGGTAGTGCTATGTTACGAGATGTGGGTGGTTATTGTTACTGGTAGGGTTTTGCAGGGTGGTTGTTGACAGGGCGTTGCTATGTTACTGGTAGTGTTACTATGGTTAAATAGGTTTATCTTTGCTATCACTAAGGTGTCTAATCAGTAAGGTGTTCTAACAGGGTGGTTGCTAGTTTTTTTTTATGGTAGGGTCGATAAGGTTTTGTATTACTTTCTTCACCACTATTTTTTAGTTCGATGGTTGTGGTGGTTACTTTCTCACCCCACTTTAGTTCAATACTAAAGTACTGGGACGATTTTGCGTGAATTATTTCTCAGTACCATTTAAAGGGTTGCATTCGTACTGACAGTGTGTACTAGAAAGTGACGTAAGCCGGTCGACAGCGATATCATTTGTGCACGGCGTTCAACAACAGAAACAAAGAAGAACAACGTTAAAAACAGGAGGATGGAGGACGCTGTGATCGGAGCTGTGTTTTTGTTGCATCTCGCGGGTTTCACAATAATGGACATGGAATGACGATGTATACGTAAAGCGATCGAAAGAACGGAAAGGAGGACTAAGAATCTCCAACGAGAACTGGCAGTGCTACATTTGCTACAAGTGCCTGCACTTCAGCGTCCGTCCATCTATCGCTGTTCATCATACTTGCGTAATAAGTTGACACAATATTTACAGTATGTTTACACAGCGTTTATAAATCATGGTGGGTGAGGGCGTTTTTATTAGCGTTTCGCCAGTCAATGTATATTACGTCACGGGTAGTACCAGTTGTGCTGGTTAGACCCTGCTCCGGAGTAGGAGCTAATTTGGTTCATGAAAAAGGCAGTCCGGTACTAAAATCACACCCAGTTCTGGTGGTGTGTAAACGCCAAAAAGTAGGTAGTTCCACAATTAGTTATGCTGCTATGAAAAGGTTCCTGCGGTGCAAAAGGCCCTATAGTGTTGTCAAAAGTAGCAACTTCGGTACCAGTCGGTACTGTCATTTTAAAAAAGTCAACTTCCCGCTAACATTTGAACGCTGGTATCACCTCCTCTAATGTCTGTATGATAATCTGGTCTCAATATAAGTTTCAGTATAAGTTTCAACCATTATTTGTTTCTAATGTGAATATGAGCCTTAGCAAGTGCAGTATACCTCTAAATAAACCAGCACTATTTTTAAAGTGTAGTCAGAAGAGGCTTTAAAAAATATATATTTTCTAATACCGTGATAAAAAGTTAATAGAAACAAAAAGTAATGCAGCACACTACACAGAAGACACGGCCTCCCACAATACCGAGTGAGCCTACCTTCTCTGTGACGGCGCGGGCGTATTCGATCAGCTCTCTCTTGGAGAAACTGTCCGTCGGGCTCATCTGCAGGGCTCCGGCCTTCTGGACCAGATAGATGCAGCCGTGACCCAACTCCTGCACCCGAGTCTTGATCTGAGATCCCACCTAGAAACAGCCATGATATCAAGTCTAAGAAAGAGTTGGCATCCAAGTCAGCCTCAGTCTTGGTCGAAATCTGAATGTATTCGTGCTCTGCGACTGCTCTGAAAGCCACTGCCTCCGTTCAACAAAGCTCTATCCAATAATTAAGAAGTGATTGTGACGGCCTTTGAGGGGGCCCGACAGCACTGTATGTTCATTACCTGACACACAGATCCATGGGTGGGTGGCTCTTCATTATGAATATCGCAACGGGATTTAAAGGCTTGTGGGGGTGCACTGTTGCTATGGTAACGGTAACGGCCGCTTATGTAAAAATGCTAGTGAAGAGAGCTGGTGGCTACCATATGTCTATGTATTGGCTTCCTTTTTTTTTTTTAATGTGGAGAGAGCAAAGGTGTGAAATGTGTCAGTTGGTATTCGCACCTTTGTTCACAGGTTTAACACCATGCAAAGTGGAATATAAGGTTTGTTATACGAAACTGACCAAGTTGCATGTGTTTGCACTAAATCACTAAATAAGAAGGTGTGAATAAGTTTATTTTTATTATATTTCAGTGCTCATGATACACTATTGTGGATAGGATTAGAGAGTGAATAATGAAGTAGTTTATAGTAAATAGCACTTATTTATCTATTTCTCACACAAATCTATCGAATGGCTTCAGAAGACTGGAATATATTGCCAATAAGACAGTTTAAAAGTTTTTTATATTAACTTTCTGTTATAACAAAAGTATATAAACATTTTTTTTTACTGTTTTGATCAAACAATTATTTTATTTAATTCCTTTTAATTTTTCTAGACTTATTTTCCTATATATTATTAATAATACTAATACTAATAATAATTAGTGCTGTCAAATGATTAATTGCAATTAATCACATTCAAAATATTTTTTTTTACATAATGCGTGTACTGTGTATATTTATCATTTATATATAAATTATTTATTACTTCTAAATAAATACTCAGTGTATATTTTGAAAATATTTACATGTATTTACATGCATACTGTATATCTGTATTCATATTATTTATATTATGTATAAATATATTTAATATATAAACATAACATATTTTTCTTAAATATATACATGTATGTGTGTGTTTTTTTATATACATACATATACACAGTACGGATGCGTTTATTATGAATTAATCGTTTGACAGCAGTAATAATAATGCTAGCCTGCATCATATTAACTGAATGAAATCAAACACTAGTTTCTTAATAATTCCGAAAATATTGCCTGTTTTGCTCTAGTATGTCACAATGTTTTACAGAATATGATGCATTTTGTTGGCTTTCAACAACCACTTGTAAGGTGAAGAAGTATTTTTTTATTTGAAGTCTTATTCTTAATCACCAGAAAAACTGCCACAAAGGCATGATTCATATCTTCCTCTGAGCCAGGTAAAAAGTATTTTTTTTCTATTCTAAGCCGATTTTCACACTTTTCCCACTCCTTTGCAGATTATCAGTTTGAATACTTCATTTTGTCATTAAAATGGAACCATTTGGCATTTGACTGCTTTTTGATTTTGATACGTGCATTAATTCTGATAAATGAAAAACCCTATATTCTTAATTTGTGAAAATTAAGAGTTTTTATTGATATTTCTAAACTCAGTCTCATCAAGTTAGGTAATAAAATGCCTTTTTTTTGCAAAATGCAGGGCTATATAATAATATTGTGCATTGTATATAATAATATTAGTCATATAAAAAATTAATGACATTTAGGGTGTTTTTTTTCTCTGAAGTTTAATAGTTCAATGTTTCATTGCATGGTAAAGAGCATTCTGGACTTCCAAAGGCCTGTTTTTGTGTTTCACAGAAGAAAATTCAGTTTCAGTTTTAAGTGATCTGTTTCCTTTAAGTCTGGAGTTTATGTGAGGTTTAGGCCATCTGCGCGTCCATTAGCGTGTCTGTAAATGTGCATTTCTCAGATCAATGCTCCGGTGGGGGTAGAGACACACTTGCTGCACTGATCCTCACCTCCTCTGGCTCAGCAGTGGCAGCTGCCAGACGGCCTTGTTGTGCCAGCTGGCTGTAATCCACCGTCACCTGAGACGCCAGTCCTCCCAGCTCCTCCGGACATGTCACTGACTTCGTCATCTTGGGTCACATAACAGTAGCATAAGCTGTGATACAGTGACTAAAGATGTGAGAAGATGTTGAAGCAATTTAAGTGAGCGTCCTCACCATTTCCTGTGCAGTAATGGCGATGGCTTTTGAAAACTTCACCATGGTGGTCTGGTAATCCACAAAAGTGCCGTCAGGCTCCGGCGGTGTTCCTTCATCCATCTATGAAGCAAAGAGACCCAAATAACAGTGAAGTAATGCTGGATCCAGTCCTAATACAAATTACCGTCTTTGCGTGGTACGTGTGCACGACGCTGCAATCATTCCCACAGAAAATGATCAGAGTGCAGATATTCCATTGGCTGTCATTGTCTTCCACCGTGAGTCATGACAGTATAATGAAAGATTGCGTGCATCCAGAGCTGATAAATGGAGATGTTGTGCCAATTCAGTCTAATAATGAGATACAGAGGCAGCTGTAGTATCTGTGACACATTAACATACGAGTGCCAGCTAGAGATGACTTTGATCAGAAAGCATTCTACAGCATTCTTCTTTTGCATTCTACCAAAAAGAATAGATTTTAATAAAAAGGGGAATTTAAATAAATTAATTTGATAATTTTTTATGATGTATAAATTATTATACACTATATATATATATATATATATATATATATATATATATATATATATATATATATATATATATATATATATTATGCTCTTGCCAAATTGCTTTTTTTTTAATTAATTTGATCAGAATTCAAAATTTTCTTTAAATGTACCTCATAAAAAAAAGGAAATCTATAAAAATCTACCTCTGCTCTAAACTATAGGGAGCTCTTTTACATTAAGCATCATCAACATCATCATCATTTTATAGGAATTATTGGTATTGAAAAGTGAAAAAAAAATTTTAGATTACAAAAATTGTTTAGGATTATTATTATTATAATCTGGACTTTTTTGGCCATTGCCCCCCTGATCTCCTGATATTAGCACTAGGTATTAGACTTGGAAACACAACGTGGAGTCACTAACCCTTCCAATGGACTCAGCGATGGACTCCACCATGCCGCCCACCATCCCGCCCTCACTGGCCGCTTCGTTTAAGGTCACCATGATGTCATCAACTGCCTCCTTCATCAACTGGGCCGCTTCAGCTATGGCATCATGGGTGTGGGTCGCCTACAAGAACAAAAAAATAGTGGCTGATGGGATAAAGATGGCCAACGTAGACCCATTAGCACCACTTCATCAACATACACATAATAAAAGTCTGTTCTTTCTAACCAGAAGCTCTGGGAATGTGCCGTCGGATGCTGCAGGTGGTTTTAGAACATCAAGCTTTTTTCATAAAAACAGCCCATGTGTCGTACCTTAGGGTTTCCTCCGCCCTCTTTGGCAGCGTAGAGCATCTGTAGAGCAGATTCAAACAGGGTTTTGGTTTGATCCAGTATATTCATCTGCTGCTGGTGGTCCGCATGTTTAGACGCCAGTCCCACCGACGCCACAATCACTGGCTCGAAGTAGCTCGCTAACTGAGTCACCTGGAAAAAAACAAAACACGTGTTAGGATTATCTGGCAAGCAGACATACAGTTTCCCGTGTATATTTCAGGCAAGAGTGATATATAGAGTGAACTCATACAACTTTATTCTCCAGCTATTTATTGTAATGACAAGCTGACAAACACTACAGACAGGAGGCATCAATCTCACCGCAACAAACAAAGCCAGATTTAATTAAAACCAGTTTTTAAAGGTATTTTTAGACATGCTGTCATATGTTTATTCGAGTGGCACTGTGTGATTTGCACAAAAAAGACGTAATACATGAAAGTATAAAGAAGGACGAGGTTGTTGATCCAGGAACATTTCGTATTTGGCCAATCATGGATTCGCTGCAAAGGCAACATTATTTGCACTTCCACGTTTAAAGTGTCTCCGTTACCTTGTGCCCGAGCTGAGCCGCTTCCCCTCGCGCTGCCGTGGAGATGGGGTCGATGAGGTGACCGATCTCCTGCACGGCGGACGTCAGCTGCTCCTGTAAAGCCTGAGGGGAGCAGAGTCACATTAGCATTAAATTAATACTAGAACCAAGGTTAAAGTGGGTATATAATATGAAAAATATAAATTTGCTCTTTTGAAATCAAAGTGTGACCTCTTTCTAAAGACCAAGTTTCAAAAAAATGATTCAACTATTAACATTAACATACGACTAGCCACATTTACATAGCAATGCCTGTTTTCCACAGCTTGGT
This sequence comes from Cyprinus carpio, assembly GCF_018340385.1. NCBI lineage: Eukaryota > Metazoa > Chordata > Actinopteri > Cypriniformes > Cyprinidae > Cyprinus > Cyprinus carpio. The sequence continues at coordinate 16,580,515 of NC_056621.1, read as the reverse complement.
CCACTGGGATTTGAATAGTACATAGAGGTTAGCCAATCAAAATAAATCTTATTCACCGTAAATATATTCTTAAAGGGGTAACATTTTGTTGTACAGTAGGAACCAATTCTCACTATTAACTAGTTGCTTATCAGCATGCATATTACTAGCATATTGGCTGTTTATTAATACTTATGAAGTGCATATCGATGCCTTATTTTGCATGAGATAGTTTATGAGATATTTTACCTAAATTTGGCAACTACCTTACTAACTATTAATACACAGCAAATTAGGAGTTTACTGAGGGGAAAGTTGCAGGTAATAGTTAGTTACTAGTTAGAATTGAACCTGAAACTAAAGTGTGACTTTTAAAGACACAGGATCAAATTCTTAAACTATTAAAGGTACAATAAACCTGCTTGATTCCGAGGGTGAAAATGGTTATTAAAACTATATTACAATATATAGTTAAAAGGAAAAAGGAACAAAATTGCCCTCTTTAACAATAATACTAACATTATCACCAGCAATGTTTTTTTTTTAACTAACTTAAACACACAATTATTAATCCCCAAAAGGCATTTTGATACAAAAAGGCCTGTTATTGTTAAATAAAACTAAAACTATTAAAAAATAGTTTTTGTTTATTGAAATACAGTTTTTGAAATACATTATTGAAATTATTTGATAAAAAACTTTTTTTTTTTAAAAAATTTAAAAAAATTGAAAATGTTTCTGTTGAATTAAAAATGTTACAGAAATCTAGGAGAAATAAAAATGTTACAAAAATGAATTAAAACTATATTTTGAAAGTTTTACATACGAAAAAAAAGACAAAAGCACAAAATTACTAAAACGCAAACTAAAATTTAAATGAAAACTGACAATAAAAATAAAGCTACTTCAAATTATTAATATTATAGAAGTATTTAAATAATTCTAAATAACACTAGATCTCTGATGGAGAACTGGGGTGCCACTTAAAAATAAAATTTATCAAGTATTGATTTATTCATTAATTTAAAAAAGTAAAGAAATTACTTATAAAATTGGCAAATAAATAGACTTTTAAAAAAAGTTGATTTAATGGTTTAAAAATGTAGTCCAATGCAACAATAAAATAATACATGAATAACAAATTATTAAATGCAACATTTTATAGGTAAGTGTCTTAAAATTCAGTGGAAAGTTCATTAGCTGCTCCCACATTTGAACTGTCCAATTTTTTGAACAACACAGCTTTTTTAAATGCATATAGAAAAGCAGTGTACAGCATTTATAAAAATGCTATTTAAATGTTCGATTTCAAAATTAACTTTTTATGAAATAAATAGATGTATATGTCTATGTATTTGTTAAATTTGTAATTTAAGTATTTTATGTACTTACATTTTAATTTGTAAATAAATACATTGATGATTAATTTCATTTTAAATCTTTTTTTAAGCAGCACTCCTAAGTCCTCAATAGATTCATAACACTTGATGTCACAACACAAGCTGTTGTAGACCTAACAGAACGTAAGAGTGTACCGGAGCAACATTAGTGAAATGTAATGTTACTACAGAGTGATGGCAGGTTTTGACACAGACAGGTGTTTTATTGGTGTACCTCCAGCGATATGTCATCTCTGCGGGGCAGACTCTGACCCACAGCGGCGAGGGACACCTGCTCGATGTCCCTGATGCTCTTGTTGATGCTGTCGATGGACTGGTCACACTCCCGCTGCCCAGGGGCCTTGTCCCTGTCACAAGAGAGGAGACGAGGCTGCTACAGGGTTGCCGTGGGTTTTTTTTCAGCTTAATGGAATTAGATTTTTCAACTCAATCCAGATATTGTACATTACAGTTTCATAAAACAGGAGAGTCAGTGCAGACATGGGTGTTTTTGCTCTCTCTCTCTCTCACACACACACACACACACACAGAGGGCTGGCTGAGCTCCAGTTCTGATTGGTTGATCTGGGAGGACAGTGTGTGGAGGGCAGCCAGATGGGCAGCGAGCCGAGCCGAGCCGCTGTTGCTGCTACTGCTGAGAGCGTTACAGTCGAGAAGACACCGTCACTGATCTCAGATCAGGTCGTCTGTATGCTCTGCGTGCAGAAGCATGGAGGAGTGTCTGATCTGTGTTCAGTCTCCTCATGCTACATCAATCAACCTCAGTGCTCTCGGAGGAGGGAGAAACCCAGAAAGAGTCACTTACCACAAAATACAGCCCAGTGACACCAGACACAGTCTGTTATTAAGCTGTTATTTACAGAAAAATAGTCTTCAAATCAATCCTTCAGAAAAAAAAACAAACCTACTGTAAAACAACTGTTGGCCTCTGGAAAAGAAAAAATATTAAATGTAAAAAAAAAAAAAAAAAAAAAAAAAAAAAAAACTATTGTGTTTTGTTCAATTCAATTGTTATAATTACTATTAATTATTTTTATGGATGCAGGACTTTTTAAGCTTTTATCAAAACCTCTGAAATAAATATTTATTTATTTATATACACTTATTTTTTATGGTCACTTTTAACTGAATTAAAGCACCAGCGATTTTATAAAAGAAAGGAAGAAAAAGAAAAAAAAAGTAAGAAAGAAAGAAAGGCTATATTATTAAAGAAATAAAAACACATTTTTAATAGTCAATAAGATTTTTGAAATGTTTTTAAAAGATATATCTTACGCTCACCAAGGTTACATTTATTTGAAAACAGTAAAACAGTAATAATTTTGTTAAATAAGCAATTTATTGAAACTGTTACACTGGGATCCATTTTCGATGTAAAATATAATTTATTCCAGTGATGCAAAGCTGAGTTTTCAGCATTATCACTCCAGTCAAGATTCGTTGATGAACAGAAAGTTCAAAAGAACAGCATTTATTTGAAATAGAAATCTTTGTAACATTTTAAATGTCATTACTGTCACTTTTGATCAATTTAATGCATCCTTCCTGAATAAAATTTTTTTATGTTCAATCTTACTGATGCCAAACTTCAGTGTTTGTCTAATAAAAACTAGGTCTAATCGAAATATTATACATATTAGCAAATAATAAATAAACACATACTGTATTTATTAAATATACTGTGTACTAAATCTAACACATAGGTGAAATTGATTTTGTTAAATAATTATTGTGAGAGTTTTGTGTGTTTATACATTCATTTGCTTAACTGTTTATGTTTCAATTTAATATAATAATATTCTCTATTCATTGGCTTTCCCTGGTTTTCCATTTCACTGCTTGCTTGTTGGTGATATGACTTCCCCCTGGAGCTGTAATGTGTGCGGGAAGATTTGAGAAGAGAACGAGAGCGTGTGTGAGGACTGAACAGCTGCTACTGTTAATAACGCTTGCTCTTCAGTTATTTCATACAAGTTTCATTTAAACCCCATCTTTTACCCGCATTATTATTATTTATCACCTGACGGAGACTGAAGCCGCAAGCTTTTCAAATTCACCAAACCACTGAATCAGGTGATTATTTGTACGATGCTGACCTGATGGATGTGATGAGGCTCTTGATGGAGTCCGACACGGTGCGGGAATGGCCTGCCAGGATGGACCAGGTGGGCGGGTCTTTGGGGTTAAGGATGAGAGAGCGGGCGGTCTCTAATAAGTGGGTGGAGCTGTCCAGCATTGAACGGGCTGAGCGAAGGATCGGCTCCTGGGCTGCTGAACCCTGGGATTGGAAAGAAATACGTTGAAAACAGTGTTTTTAATTATTTTGTTCTTAAAGTTCCCCATATATAAAGGGAAAATAATAACCAAAATGTTGTAAATATTTACAAAATATTTAAAATTTGTAATTAAAAAATATATATTTATAATATTTATAATACATTTTAAATATATTTAAAAAAAATATTATATTACCCATCCATCAAAAAACTGAACATCAAATGCAAAAATGTGATGAAACACCAAAAATGTTTGAATGCTGATACAAACACAACTAACAAGATGTTAAAAACATGCAAGAAGCTGCTGTAAGAACAGAACCAAACTCCCACAAACCCCAGAAACAGACTGAGGTGATAAAATTGTCAGGGACTTGTGTTTAAAAAAGAAACGTTGCAAAACTCCCATGATCTTTTAGACTTCCTGTGAGGAAGTCCTGTGTCAAACAGTCAGTGAACGGAGAGAAACCACTTTGTTTTGGCACAAGATTACAGGCAACATTTCAAAGACAGAGGAGTCATCTAGTTATTCACGAAGTCAGTGTAGGCACATTTTACAAAGAAATACAGTACATGTGAAGTGAAAATGAACCGTGTGTGCTAAATTGAACATTTTTCATTTTAGACAAAATATTGGCAGTTACTTCGGAACCATTGTGACTGATGGTATAAAAAAATAGACAAACAAATCAACCTTTGCTTGTCTTTGAGCAATCCACGCTAGTGGGGTCTCTTTCCTGAATGAATCTGTGTTTTTGAATGAATTGCTTGAGTGAATAATTCCATAACCCACTCTTAAAACAGACACTTGTTTTGTTTCTGAATAAATCAGTCCTTTTTAACAAATTTTTGGAATAAATGATTAAATTACTCACTCAAAAACAGAGTCACTTGATAAACTGCTGAATAAGTAAGTGGAATAGGTTGAGTAAATGATTCAATGACTCACTCATATAGACGGTCAATTGTTTTGTTCCTAAATGAATCAGTGCTTTTAATCAAATTGGTCAAGTGAACAGTTCTGTGACTCACTAATAAAGACGGGCTGCATCTGAAATCACATACTTCCCTACTATACTGTAGGTGAAAAATGTCAAAGTAGTAATTTGTCCGAAATCACAATATTCATAATACAGAAGGCTTACTACATCTGGCGATTATCTGAGAATATTTGTGAACTGATGCTGGTAGGTCACATGACAAAGAAAACATTATGGATGTAGCACTTTTTATGTTTGCAAAGTAATTACTTATTTTAAAAAAATGAGGATATGATTTCAGACACAACCAATCACTTATTTTGTTCCTGAAAGAATCAGTCCTTTTGAACAAATCAGTTGATTGAATGATAAAATGATTAATTCAAAGACAGTCATTTGTTTTGTTCCTGAAAGAATCAGTCCTTTTGAACAAATCAGTTGATTGAATGATAAAATGATTAATTCAAAGACAGTCATTTGTTTTGATCCTGAATGAATCAGTGCTTTTGAACAAATCAGTTGAGTGAATGATTAAATGATTCATTCAAAGACAGTCATTTGTTTTGATCCTGAATGAATCAGTGCTTTTGAACAAATCAGTTGAGTGAATGATTAAATGATTCATTCAAAGACAGTCATTGTTTTGTTCCATGAAATCAGTGCTTTTGAAACAAATCAGTTGACTGTTGAATGATAAATGATTCATTCAACAGACAGTCATTTGTTTTGTTTCCTGAATGAATCAGTGCTTTTGAAGAATCAGTTGATCGTAGTTGATTAAATGATTCATTCAAAGACAGTCATTTGTTTTGTTCCTGAATGAATCCGTGCTTTTGAACGAATCAGTTGAGTGAATGATTAAATGATTCATTCAAAGACAGTCATTTTGTTTGATCCTGAACAAGAATCAGTGTTTTTTTTAAGTTTTTTTGAGTGAATGATTTGATTTGTTTTTTAAATAATTAGTTGAGTGAATGATTAAATAAAGAATCAGTGCTTATTTGAACAAATCAGTTGAGTGAATGATTTGATTCATTCAAAGACCAGTCATTTGTTTTGATCCTGAATGAATCAGTGCTCGTGAACAAATCAGTTCGCGGTTGATTAAATGATTCATTCAAAGGACAGTCATTTGTTTTGTTCCTGAATGAATCAGTGCCTTTTTGAACAACAATCAGCGTTGAGTGAATGATTAAATGATTCATTCAAAGACAGTCATTTGTTTTGTTCCTGAATGAATCCGTGCTTTGAATACAAATCAGTTGAGTGAATGATTAAATGATTCATTCAAAGACAGTCATTTGTTTTGTTCCTGAAAGAATCAGTGCTTTTGAACAAATCAGTTGAGTGAATGATTAAATGATTATGCATTCAAAAGACAGTCATTTGTTTTGTTCCTGAAAGAATCAGTGCTTTTGAACAAAATCAGTTGAGTGAATGATTAAATGATTCATTCCAAAAGACAGTCATTTGTTTTGATCCTGAATGAATCAGTGCTTTTGAACAAATCAGTTGAGTGAATGATTAAATGATTCATTCAAAGACAGTCATTTGTTTTGTTCCTGAAAGAATCAGTGCTTTTGAACAAATCAGTTGAGTGAATGATTAAATGATTCATTCAAAGACAGTCATTTGTTTTGTTCCTGAAAGAATCAGTCCTTTTGAACAAATCGGTTAGGTAAATGATTCAATAGCCACATATACATGTACACTTTTTGTCATTCTGATTAAAATCATTCTGAATGAAAGATTCAGTGGACTGTTTACATGAGACGTTATCTAATCCGAATGACAACAAAAACAAATCACCAGAGGGAAAAAAACATTAATAGCTGCTTGAGCTAGTTTAGAATAAAAGGACGAATATGTGAATCATACGACCCTCTGTAATGCAGCTCTGTAATGAACTGTTGTGATACTAAAAAGTTTTACTGTACTTAAATAGAACAAATAAATGATTTCTTACAAAGAGTCGCTGAACAATAAATCAGTGGAGCGTTGCTTTATCAACACGGAGAGTGATCGCAACGAGCTATATATATGAAATATTGTGGTATTCAGTATTTCATCACCTCATGGCTTATCTGCGCAGGAATGCTGGCAAACTCAGGGTTGGAGGCAAAGGTGGAGAGATTATCCACAGCTTCTATCAGCGGGGTCGTGGCCACTCGGCATCTCTCGCGGTTCTCATCTGAGAAATCCCCATCCAAGGCCTGAGAAACACAGCAGAGAGATCACATCTGCTCAAACACTTCAACCCTCACACATAAATAATGCTTATAAGGTTGCAAATGCTCAGACAAGCTCACGTTTTTCATGCTAATGAACACGATTAAATCAATTATCAATTACTTTGGTACCGAATGATCTTTTGGTAATTAATTGAAGGCTGCACCTTTATAGTTTTGACAAGGTTAGCCGTTGTATTGGCGACCTCTTTGGCTGACTGCACGAAATGTCTCCGGGCTACAGGATTGGCTGTTTTGGAAGACGCCAGACGACAGGCGTTGCAAAGAGCCGAGGTGTGCTTTGCAACAATGGTAGCTGCTGACAAAACCTACACAAACAAAAAGATGAGGAAATGCAAGCCACAGAGATTCAAAAACCCAAGCAGGATATGGTCAGACAAGTAGAAAATAAAGAATGAAACTTGATACTGAAAGAGCCAGTAACCTGGGATGGGCTGCTGGCCGGGTCCACCAGATTCTGGCTGGCCATCTGAATCGCCTGATTGGCTCTTGCAAACTGGATGGGATCGACCAATCCCTGATGACCGGACTGGCTGTTGGGGTCTGAGACTCCCACCAAATAAGAGGCCTGCCGAAAAACAAAGGCACACCAAAATAAGAAGTTGGGAGTTAATAACTAGTAAATTCAACTTGAAACCAAAATATACATATTTATTTACTTACTTAATATTATTATATTATATTAATTGTTATATTTATTTAATGTTTATAAATTTCACTTGTTGTGCAAGATTCATTTGTGTAGTGTACATTATTATAATAAATATTTATTATTACTTTTAAATGCATATGAAGAGGCGAGACAAAATGAATACTAACCAATTAATCAACCACAATAAATTACTTTTGTTTCTTTAATCCATTAATTTCTTTATTTGTTTTTTTTTACATGTTTTAATTAATATATTCATAATTATTACATTACATTATACATTACATTTTTTCTTAATTAGCTTTTGCACAACATTATTTAAAAAAAAAATTCTAATACTACTCCAAAATGAACCTTTTTTTTCACATAAAACATCTCTGCTGACAAAATCAATGCACTGTAGACAGTAAAATATATATAAAATATAAAAAAACGTATATAATCAATAGCAGCACAGCTATGTTTTGAATCTTTTAATCTATTATTTTCTGTCTGTATTATTGTATTATATTATATTATAATTTACTGATGAATGAAAACAAGTCCAAGTTGTCGATTAAATCAAATGGTGTTGATAAAAGTTAGCTATTGAATTTGTAATTGCATTTCTAAAGCATAATGCTTCAAATGCATTGTGGAAGCAGCCTCAGAGAGTATCAGGCCAAAAGCTCACCTGTCCCGCCGCCTCAGTCAACCCACACAGCGCTTTGGACGCCACACCCACACAATCCCCGAACGCTGGCACGTTTCCCGTCTTACAATGCTGTGAGATTCCAGCCATGGACTCCCCGAGAACCTGTTCAGTCAGACGGCGAGATGTGTAAACATTTGGAACGAACACATTTCTTTAAAGAATTCAGGAATGTTTGTGATGGATTCTTTACCTTGGAATTCTCCATAACGCTCTCAATGCAGTCAAAATAAGAGAGATCGCTGACCGGCTCATTGGGATTATCCAACATTCCTCGAACAGCCTGTGTGTACGTGGGAGAGGGAAAGGTTAATACACCTTAAGATGTTGAACATGCCTGTTGCTCTGAGATATTTCAAGGCTCATAAATGTAATAAAAACCACACCACCAAATACCTCAGAAAATGAACAAAAAGCATTGTGTGTGGGGCAGAAACAACCCATTTTAAAATGATTACTGGTGACACACACAGGTTTGGACATAAATTATAATAATTCACAGACCCCAAATCATCATTGTTGGCTCTACTTTAACACACAACGGACCTGTGGCTGGTATATTTGAATTTTTCACAAAGACATCACATAAAACGCTGTTTTTAATCAACAAATAAGGCCAAATATGATCTAACATTGATCTTATTTATATAAGACCACCATAGAAGACCTAGTGGGAAAAAACAGGCCCTTATCAAGTTTATTTCATACTGTTTGTCGAAATATATATGAAAAAATTCTAAATATTTATTAAAAATATGAATATAAATTTTATATATATATATATATATTTTATATATATATATATATATATATATAGAAATATTCATATATGTATGTTAATAAGAAAGCAATTAATTATTTTCCTTTACATTCATAGAAGTACAAAACCATCATAATTTCATCAATACTCAAATATAAAAAGGATAAAACTTTGAGAGATTAAGTGTGTGTTAGTACCTCGAGTTCTCGTAGAGCGTTATCACACTCTTTTTGTCCTGGTGCCTGCTGGGTACACAGTGTGATGAGTTGATTAATGCTCTCTGTGACCGCTCTGAAACACAGAAAATCACACACAGTCAGAATGACACAAAAAGCTCCTTCAAAGACTTCACTTATCAAATCTATTTTTCTCATTGAGCTTTCAGTCCCTAAATGTAGGAAGGAGGCACTAACATTGAGGTCTTATAAATTTATCAGAATCATGACAAACAAGGTTTTGTTACACTCATATGAGCCAAGATTTGAGTGAGTGAGTGTATGTGTGTGTTGGAGTGTATGTGTGTCAGTATGCTCTCTCCTTCATTAAGGAAACTAAATCAATTTAGCTCAAAACCCTCAGGAGCAGCTGCTTTCTGGTGATACCTGAGAGGATTCTGCAGCACTCTCTCTCTCTCTCTCTCTCTCTCTCTCTCACACACACACACACACAGAAATGTTTTTCATCATGATTGGTATTTTCCACTGACTTTGATTGTTTTTATATTGAGCTAATAATATTTTCTATCCCCTAATTCTGGCCGTAAATGTAACTCGAGCCCAAAACAATTCTCCTTTTTTTTTCTTCCTATTTTCTTTATGACATTATTTATTATATGTCTATAATGCTGTATTATTACGCTTGTGTGGGGGACGTTGGACAAAACACAAAAACCTGACACACTAATAAACACAGGAGTAAAGTCAATAATAAAACCACAAACAAAAACTTTCACATACATGTAAATCCAAACAAAACCTTTTAACAATCCAATCACTCACACCCAAACACACATTAACACAAACATACTCACACAATAACAAACAAAAACACTCACATTCAAGAACATCCAAATAACAAATCAACAAACAAACAAGCTAACACACACACACACACACACAAACACATGTGCAAGCAAAAATACGCCCACACATAAAAAAATTAAACATTAAACAAACAAAACATGCACAATAGAAACAAAAGAATACTCACACGATAAACAAAACTCAAACACACAACAAACATACACAATAACAAACAACTTAAATACTTACAAAGCACACACACAATAACAAAACTCTCCCTCACACAATAATAAACACAAACATACTCACACAACAACAAATGCAATGGTTGCACTTTATTTTATAGTACGTGTACTTACATATAATTACAGTGTACTTACCCAAGAAAGTACTGGTAATATAAGATAACTACATGGTTTAGGGGTAGGTTCAGGGTAAGTGCCTAGTTATTGTAATTACTACAATAAGTACATTGTATGTACATGAGGAACAGGACTGTAAAATAAAGTGCTACCAATATAACAAACACAAACATGCCAGCACAATAACAAACAAAATTCTCAATCAATAACAATACTCAATCAATCAATAACAATCTCAATCAATAACAATACTCACACAGACTAACAAACATACACAATAACAAACAAAATTCACATAAAATGCACACTAACAAACCTACTTATACAAGAACAAACAAAAATGCATTCTAATACACAAATATACTTACACTAACAAACAAAACTCACACTAACAATCACAAACACACTCACACAATAACAAGCAAACACACAAGCAAAAACAACAATTAATAAACAAAACATTTACTCAATCACTCATACATAATCAAACAAAATGCACTAACAAACATACACACTCACTTAAATACAAACACTTGCAAACTAACAAACAAAAACAGATGAACAAACACACTCTCCATACATGTTTGCTTGACCAGAGTAGTGTGTATTCATTTGTTTTCCTCAAGGTGACATTTGGTAGACAGAACATAGACAATTCAATTTTAAGGACTAATGCTCACTATTAAAGGTAGGGTAGGCGATTTCAGAAAGGCTAGCGATAGCCAGCTAGCTTTGATCCCCGCCCTCCCTGCATGATGACTCTGCAAAGCCACGCCTTCTCCAAAACACATGAGCGCGCACACAGGCAGACCAGAGAATAACCAGTGACACGATGAGAGATGGCTTTGGTGGAGGATTGAATGTAACGCTGTTAGATTACCTCATGTCTCATTCACCCGTGAGAACAAAAAAATACAGAAAGCGCATAATATTACAATAATAGCGCCTTTTCACTCTCGCTGGAACGGGCTGATGACGTATCATCTCTACATAAACAGGGTGCGCAGAGGTATGCAAATACATATTTTGACAGGCAGGCAGGACAGCCTATCGTAATGTCCTTTTCACTTTCATGGGACGTGCTAATGAAGTATACCATACAAACATTTTTGGATGAACATTTTATGGTCCTATGCATTCCACAGATGATATAAACACATGTAAGTTTAGACCACTTTACTTGGTGTTTGCTATCGGGATGTGAAGAGACTTTCAACTAAACTTAACAACTACCGGCTAACATAACACAAAAATGTTTTTGCCAAACATTCATAGTTAATAGTCCGAAATGAATCCCAACTAATAGTATGGCACGTATATAATCCTGCCTAATTCACACTTTTATTTTAATAGTTTATTAGCATGCAAAACTGTACTAGTTATTATGTATTACTATAGTTTTTTATTTTTTCTTTTGTTTTTTTATTGTGCATGTTCATATTCCATATTCCTATTCAATTCCATTAACTTAAAATTTACATTTATAACTATTAATAATAGCTGTTTATTAGTTCTTATATTACTTAAATTAGCTATAAATCAGAAGTTTATTGAGGCAAAAGCCATAGTTAATGGGTTGTTAATAGCGAGAACTGGACCTTAAAATAAAGCGTGACCAACAAAACTTATTTCCATTGTTTAATTTGTGTGGCTTCTGGATACAAATGTCTCCAAAACATGGTTAGCTAGGCATGCACTCACACACTCATACACACAGTTTCTCATTTTTCAAAAACATTCAGCTGAATAGCTCATTTTTTGTTTTTGGCCAGCAGGCTGCCCCTCAGGTTGAGTGGTTAATGATCACTAAACTCTCTCTAGACCGCCGAATGAAGCTCATTCCTACCGTGCCGCAGCTGCGAGGAGGTTCTTGGCATTTGCCGCCCCTGGATCAACGGAGAGGGACTTGGCGGCCAGCAGCAGCTTGCTGGATGCCATAGAGATGTTCTTCAGGTTGCCAATCACCTGGATCTGGTCATCTTTGGACTATGGAAACAAAAGACGGCAGCTAAGCCTGTGTTGTTCTTCAACTTTATTTCAGCAGAAAAATGTGCGGTGTTCTTTGAATACAGGTTATATTTTATGGTTACAAAATTTAAAGGGATAGGTTACCTAAAAATATCACTACGCTCTTTTGTTTTAAACCCATATGACTTACTTACTTCTAAGGATCACAAAAGATGTTTTTAATAACATATTCGTCACTTTTCTATGAAAGCTTGTTTCTGCCACGGAATAAAAACAAAGTTAATTTCGACTTTTTATTTCACAATTCTAACTTTACTTCTTGCAATTCTGTTATAAACTTAGAATTTTAAGATGCAAAATGTAAACTTGCTTGTAATATTTTCCATGCAAGTATAAATGGGGAAGCTTTCAAACTTCAAAAAGGATGCAAAATACTATAAAAGTATCATAAATGTGGTCCATACAGCTTACTTAAGCAACATATTTCACATCTTCTGTAGACATATGACAGTTTTGTGTAAAGAACAGACCAAAACAGGTGGTAAACCATTGTCTGCCTTTCAAGGCAATTGTAGGCCTACTGAATATTAATTATATGATTCCACATAATTAATATTCATGATCCAAGTTGATTCACTGTAAAAAAAAAATCAAAAGTTGAGAAACCTTAAGAGTTTAAGGCAACCAAGCTTCAGGAGATTTTAGAGCTTTTCCAATTTGCTTTTGCAGTAGATTTTTGAATTTTCTCAACTTTTTGTTGCATAAACTGAAAATATCTCCTGAAGCTGGTTGCCTTAAACCCTTGTTTTCCAAACTTTTGATTATTTACAGTGTTTGCTTTTCTAATTTTGCCCTCAAAAAAGCAAACAGTGGCTCTTATTTTACATGTCATTTCAATGGGCATTAATCTCAAAGAGCAAGACTATCTGCTGATGGCTTCTGGCCTGTTTTGTCCTGCTAGACCTCTGTGTCCCGCACTATCTCTCAGTCATCCTTTAATGGGCATGTCACGCTCCATCAACCCCTCTGCTCGCCCGCCTCTCCAAATTAATCAACAAAACATGCAGAACGAGAACATCATCAAAGATTTCATTAGGGTGGAGCATCTTCATGCTCTCTGGAACAATTATGTGCCTGAGTGAATTAGATGTGAGGCGCTAATTAACAAATGAATCATTTTAGAAAATGTGACTGCCATTAGTTTTTTCTCTTTGGTTAGTTGTTTAACATATACACTGTGCATACTACCTTTCAAAAGTTGATTTTTTTTTTTAAAGAAAGTAATAATTATTCAGCAAGGATGCATTAAATTCTAAAAGTGTTTACTGCTACTTTTGTTACAAAAAATATTATTTTAAATAAATGCTGATCTTTGAATCAAAATGTTTCATTTTTCCTTGAATTATTATGTTTCATTTTTGCTTTTAAATATTGATAAGAATAATTGTTGTTCAATATTGATAACAATCATAATTGTTTCTTGAGCATCAAATCAGCATATTAGAATGATTCCTTTTTAATGATGCTGAAAATTCAGCTTTGATCACAGGAAAACATTACATTTTAAAATATATTCAAATAGAAAACACTTATTTTAAATTGCAATAATATTTTGTGAAATTACTCTTTTTAATGTATTTTTAAACATAAATGCAGCCTTGGTGAGCATAAGTAACTTCTTTCAAAAACATCTTACATCTTTTGAACAACAGTATACATGTGTACATGAAAATTGATTGTTATTTCACTGAAAGCAAAATGTTGTGCAAAGCAACAAATTCACTTTGAGAAAGAACATATCTGATAAATGCGAAGTTATGCAAGTGGGATTTTGGACCTAATCTAGCTGTTTAATAAACATGGCAATGTGTATTATGAATATCGTTAGCTCTTTGAAGAGTTGTTTGGTTCCTCTTTTGTAAGTTGATTTAGATAAAAGCGTCTGCTAAATGCATGAATGGACCAATGAGATTTCTCTGTGGGCGGAGCATGTCAAGAACCATCTCTCAGCTCTTAGAGGGCACTGAAACTGTACCTGAGTGTGTCCAGCCATCTCGATGCCAGCATCTAAAAACTCGTCAAAGTCTTGGCTGAACTTCCCAGAAGCCATAGCCAGCTGGCTGCTGTTCCCACGTGAAGACTGCACCACATCCCCGGCTGAATGATTGAGCTCCGCTGCCGTGTGGTTCAGGTCCGTCTGGGCTTCTTGGAAGGATTTGGAGCATGGAGGAAGCTGGAAAAAGTTAGGGTTGATCACTGTTGGGCCTCATTCATGAAACATGATCAGATGGAATTTCTGTCAACAGCATTTAAAAATTGCGACAATATATGTAATAACATTTTATCTGATCATTTACACAGTTTTATGTTTAGACTCACTAGTAGCTACACAGAACTGACAAAAAAAAACATACATTTTCCACAAGCAATTTTTTACTGGCCTCGCCAATGCTCCTGAGAGCCATGTCCACATCCTTCTGTCCAGGTAAGCAGTTCACACAGTTATTCAGAGAGTGAGAGACAGCCTTCGCCACCTGAAAAACACCAACAAACACACACATTCATCAATAACTCTACAAAGGCCCGGAGAGATGCGGCGTGAATCTAAAATTCAAATCAGCCCCTCGGCACAACAGAGAAATCCGTGTCCCTAATTTATGCCACTGTCACAGACATATGCCGAGCAATATGTTTGCATCCCAAAGGAGCCTGTGCGAATCAGGAGGCACGCTGGTACCTTCCAGAAAAAGAGCCGCCGAGAAACAGAGAGACAATAGAAAATAGCTCAGTTTATTGCAGATAATTGCCAAGAGGGAGCTGATGGGAGACTGATCCGGTTTTAACACAGTAGCTGAAGAAGACAAAAACTATTCTGGCCTTATATAAAGACGAATAAACACTTTTTTTGGATAACTATGTAACCAAACTTCTACTTTAGCTTGTCATTGAATAAATGTTCTCGCAGATGGGTGGACATCTGTCGTTATTTGCATGTTGTTTAAAGGTGGAATTCTACCTGTGCTAATCTCTGCTGGCTCTCAGCATCACCAGGGCACACTAGGGCTTGGTGGGCTTCGTGGATTAGCATGGCCGAGCCCTCCATTACGTGACAGGCAGAGTCCAGCATGGCCGCTGCAGCTTGGGGCTCCACGGTACTCGCTGCCACTCCCCTCGCGGCCTGGGCCAACGTCCTCAGAGCTTGAGCTGTTTCCCTGGCTGCCACACCTGCCGCAAACACACACACAAATATAAGCAATTGCAAGTATATATATTATAACTGATATACGGACCAGGATGATTAATTGGACAATTTTTGGCATATATAGCACAGTAATCTAACAATATAATCATCAGACTAATTAATAGGCCAATATTTGCAATTTTGAGATTACATTTATTACAATGATCTACCGAAATAACAGACCGATTAATTGGCCAATATTTGGCATTCTTAGATTATATCTATCACAGTGGTCTACCAATATAATCGTCAGACTGATTAATCAACCAATATTTGGCATTTTGAGATTATATCTATTACAATGATCTACCGATATAACAGTCAGACATACATATATATACTATATATATATAATATATATATATATATATATATATATATATATATATTACAGTAATCTACTGATATTACAGTCAGACCAATTAACTGTACAATATTTGAGATTCTGCTATTATATCTATTTCAGTGATCTACCGATATAACAGCTAGACCGATTAATCGGATAATATTTGCAATATTTCTGAGATTATATCAGTGATCAACCAATATATTAACAAGACTATACTTGGTATTCTGAGATGATATTTATCATAGCAATTGGGCAATTTAACACCAATTAATCAGTCAATATGCATCAACCAGACTGAACAATTTTGAGATTATATTTATCATAGTGAGTGACCAATATATTGGCCCGTCTGATTAATCTGCATAAATTTGACATTTAATATTATATCTTTCTAGCATATTAATCGACCAATATATCATCAATATTTAACACTGTGACATTATATCTATCTCGGTGATAAGCTGATTTATTGACTAGAGTGATAAGTCATTGAATTTGGCAATTATTGGTTGATTAATCTCTCAATATCTGACATTATGAGATTATTTTGATCATAATGATCAACCAATATATTAATCAGATCATTTAATCTATAATATATGTCACTAGGAGATTATAATTATCAGTGCTCTGATAAACTGGGCAGACTACAATGATATCTAGCAATCTGAGAATATTTATCATAGCAATCGAACATTTGGCATTCTGAGATTATATCTATCAGTTATCGATCAATACATCGGCCAGATCATAAATTATATTTGACATTCTGATATTATATCTACCATAGCAATCACGGCATATATCACTCTGAACAATTAATCATCTGATTTTTGATACTATGAGATTACATCTATTACAATAACTGACTGGACAAATCCGATTAATTGGATGATATTTGGCATTATATCGGTCTATCATTGTAAAAGACTGATTATCTGCATAATTAAATAATGATATCTGCTTGGCCTAATTAATCTTCAGATTGTTTGTTTTCAAAGAGAAAATGTGCCAAATAAATGTTCATCTAGTTTTGCCAATTTGTATGATTTTTTTTATTTAATTTTTTGATACCATTATTGCATTATAAATGGCGTTCAACCACATTCTTCTCTTAGTTATCAACACTGGTATCAGTCATAAAAAACTCATTCTGGTCTCATCCATGTCTGCACATCTTACATATCCATAAATAATAAGTTAGCAACACATTTGTTTTTTAACCTTATTTTTACGTCTACTGACCGACTGCAATAAACTGTAATGCAAAATGAGGGACATTTTTCAAATCTTGCTCCAAATAAAGCTTTAAGCCTCATTTTGCCGTGTGGTTGACCCAGAATGCCCCTGCTGTTCCAGCAAATGAGTGTGGAAAGAAAATAAGGCGCCATATGGGATCTGGCCTTTACTTATAGAACAGAAAGCGAAAAAAAAGGAAGGGCCAATGCAGTCAAATTGCATCAAATTGCATTATCCAGCCAAGTAGAGCCCAATTGCTGATGGTATGTTAAATCTACTGAAAATAAGATTAATGAGGGATGGGGGTTAGTTATACCCTTGGCTTGAGAAGCTGCAGGAGCTTGTTCGAGCATGCCATTAAAATCTGTCTTCAGAAGCTCCCCTGAGATTGGCGATCCAGGCAGACAGAGTGAAAAATTGATGGGTGGTGCAGGTAAGTTACAGTATCGCTCTCCTCTCAGTTTTCATGCCTTTAATTTGGAAGAAGCAGCTTTGTTGGGAAAACTCAACCAGTTTACAAGCATCTCATAGATGCATTTTTACGAGAAGAATTTAGATATTTCTGCAAATGTCTCTGTTTTTGTTGCAAAAAAAAATCGCAAAAGATACTTGGATGATTAACTACAGTACTTTTTGTTTAGCTCAGCTAGTAGAGAATTTCACTAGGGATGCCAAGGTCTTGGGTTCGATTCCCGGCAAACACACATAACAAGATATATCTCGAACGAATTGTAAATTGCTTCAGATTAAGCATGTTTGAAGCATTTATTTAAATTTGTATTCAAATAGTTCATCATTCCGTTTAACATTATTTACAAAAACAAGACATGTTCATGGATCAACATTTGCTGTTTGTGTTCTACCAAACAATCAAGGACCCAAAGTTCATCCAGGAACATGTCCTACTTGTGTAAATCCTGTTGTTATATTGCACGTTTCATTTTCAGTATAGACATATTCTCCTGAAATATTGTGTTTCATATGCTGAAAAGCAACATAGGTCATCTCACCAGTATAATGTTCATTGCCCTGGGCAGCACAGGTCAATAACTGAGCCATGGAGGAGCCCACAGCTTTAGATGTACTTCCGAGATCCTGAGCACACTTCTCCAACTACAGACACAAGTGTGAAGAAGTAACGGTGAGGACTACTGCTAAAAAGTCTGATGATTTAGTTTTATATGATAAATTTCACCTACCGATTGTCCCGGCAGCGGTTTGAGTTGTCCTTCCAGTGTGGCCATTTTAGCATCTTGTAGTTCACTCTTGAGAGTCTGAACAGCGTTGAGAGCCGAGTCGATCTCCAGAGGACCACACGCCTCATGAGCCTATGGAACAAAACACAAAGATAACAAACAAACAATCATTTTCACCCAACTTTCGTGAAAAGTTTGTCCATACACCTTAGACAGGGTAGTGCCATTTTTTATTTTTGACAGGACTGAACACAAAGCTCCGAGGGACTGAAGTACAGTGCGTTTAGTAGATTCTACTGTTGTTTAACAATATATCAGTTTTTTAACTGATAAATGTCTTTCTGAAAAAAAAAAAAAAAAAAAAAAACTACTTCCAGTAGTTAATAACCTCATAAAACGGTTTTGAAAGTGAGTTGCGCAAAATTACGTCATCTAGGACTTTTATACTAGGGCTGTGCAATTAATCGAATTCGATTGTCGTGCGCATCTCAGCAATCAGCATCACCTGCTTTCAGATGGAGCGGCTTTCATTAAGTATGTTTTTTTTTCAATTTAAGTTTTTGATGTTCGCCCTCATAATCGCAGATTAATCGCATTCGATTTCGAACGCGATATCGTCTAGCTTGTCAGTGAACTACGGCTCTTTGTAGTGAAACCCGCTCAATCTGAAAGCAGGTGATGGTGATTTAGTACTAATCACGGACCGGCTTTACTGATGAGATGCGCACGACAATTGAATGCGATTAATTGCACAGCCCTATTTTATACAGTGCCATTGTTAAGACTAAGTCTATTTGTTTTCATCCTCGTTAATTTCAATATGGCGTCTAACCCGACTAAAGTCTATTATCAATAGTGTAGAGATGTACGAAGCACGTCACTTTCAAACAATCAGCTTTCTGTTGCTCAAACTGACAATTCAATGAAAATGTTGTGAAATCTGCGTTGCCAAATTTGTCTATGTTTTTTTCAGAGCATTTTAATGTCAATAAACAGTTGAAACAGTCTGTAATACAATAAAAAGAAGAAAACTACCAACAATTGGACCGATACAGAATAAAAAAGATAAAGACTACAAACAATTTAGCCTTCTTAAACAATAGCCTAACTATACAGAAATAGTAATCAAATATAAAACTGCATAGCATTAATTAAATATAAAACCATTCTTAATTGAGTTACTAAAGTTATTCAGTGATGAGAAATGTATGATTCTCTCAATTTCATTTGTTGTTTGATTAACTTTAAATGACTCAGACAGCAGCAGGTTTATTAGGCTGCAGTCACTTTAAGACTGAATGCACAGAACTAATATACTAACAATCCTTCGATTACTTCCCAACTGTTTATGTTCACTTAAGACATAACTGATTGCGTTAACAGTAGGTGAAATCTCACCAAGACGGACATTTTGACATATTATTGTGTGTATTTGTTCATTTAAGTGCACACCCGAAGCCCAAAGTTTGTCTTAATATCTCATGGAAGGTTATTTTGTGTTATTATTGTGTTTGTTTTTTAATTTTGGTGATTTGCGGAAAATATGAGCACATCTTAAATTATAATAAAACTATAATTTCTGTCTAAACTGTCCCTTTAAAACATGAGTAATGGAAGGATGAAACTCTACGCTTGATGTAGTGCATTGGAGGAAGGTTATTATTACAGTGTGCTTCAGTATTTAAAGGTGTCTTGGATCTACTAGGAGGCAGTGAACTGTGGGCACCTTCTGTGCAGCTGTGCGCAGCTCTGCCAGGCAGGTGGCCAGGTTCTTTGCACATTGACCAAGTTGCATCGCAGCTGCCTGGTCGGTTACCGTCGGAACGGCCGCTTTAGCAGACGTCACCATTTTGCTCCCCGGCTGTTTGGAGACAAGAAATGAATGATAGGATCATTTAAACGTCAAATCAGAGCCTGCTAAATAAACAAAGTGATTTTGGTTTTTACTTGAGGGAAATTTTGGTTGGGATGTTATGGGGGTGTTTTGGACCAAGATCTTCAGGGTGGGCCTGACTGCCCCTCATTCCCTGAACTAGTTGTGGGATATGGTCAGCCACTGCCTGAAGAGCATCCACAAATCCACAGTCAGAATAGTTTCATTCAAATACAAAAAACCTGAACTAAATAGAACAGAACTACCCACAATACCTTGCAGCTGAACACGAGCTGCTGATGTGACATGGTGTTTTTATTGGATGCAGCTGCGTTCTGGGCGGCGGCAATGGTTTGCGTAGCTGCGGCTGCGGCCTGCTTAGCTGCATTCTGTTCCAGACAAATAACAATAACGAATTACAGCTTCAATAATTACTAACACAGCAAATAACAAATGTGGAAACAGTGGCAGACTATTGCATCTGGTACGGCTGCACAATTAAAAAAAAAAAAAAACAATAAAAAAAAAAAAAAAAACTAATAGCCAAAAAAAAAAAAAAAAATTGTGATAAAAAAAAAACGTAGGACAGCACTATCTGACCAAAAATGCAGTGAATATATAAATATATATATATATAAATATGACAATACAACAACAATAAATATATATTATTATTAATAATAAATATATTGCTACTACTACAATTTCTATGTAAATAAATATTATTTTATATAAATACAAATATACAAATATAAATATTAAGTAATAATAATATTATTATATAAATAAAATAAGAAATATTATTGCTATATTACATTGTAAATTAAGAAATATAAATTATAATATTTTTTACAATACATTTTTATTATTTTATTTATTTATTAGGAATAATAATAATAATAATAATAATAATAATAGTTATTAATATTATTATAATTTTACTTTACTACTACTAAATAAAACTAGTAAATAAAAATATTGTAATATTTCAATGTAAAATAAAAAAATCAAGTACTTAAGAAAATAATAATAATAATAATAATAATAATTTTATATTACAAACTAGGGATGTGCATATGTTGATTTGATGATTCGATGATACGTTTCGATTCTCGATGCCGATTCGATACATTAAAGATACATATGAAGCAGCTACCGATGCGATGCAATTTTAATTTTTTTTTTTTTTTTTTACAGTTTCTAGCCATGCAGCCTTTCTCTCTGGTTTTATGACAGCTGTACCTTTTATAGTTTTATAGTTAACAGACAGCAGATCATTAGAACATTACAATCTAAAATTGCTCTTTAAACCATTAAAATAACTAAATTAAAAGTTAAAATCACTGATTTAAAAATAAAAATAAAGAAAATGACTACATTTTAACTGCTATTATAACTATTATAACTAATTTGAGCTTAGTAATTAGTACTGTAGTATCTTTACAATTACTGCTATTATAAAAAATACACTTACATGTAGGTTTAAAATTCTACAAAAGACATTTAATGTACAACAACAAATATTTTAGCAAAATGTATATTTATTGTGCTCCGATTCGATTGTGCTGTGTCTGTTTAGTTCATTGCTCTTGCGTGCTTTGTCCACTCCTGACAACAAAATTAATATGTTTGCATGACTTTCTAACATTTACAGATGAAAAATATACCTGTGACATGTCAGGTAGGCACTGAGGAAAATGTCTTAAATGCATTAAACAGCACAGATATATTCACTGTTTTCCATGGTGGATCGATTTGATCCATGATCAACATTACATTATGGTATGGTTAGGTCTGCTTAAGAGTAAGTTTGTGAGAATTTGTGAGTTTGATTTGAATTTAATTTTGTCGTTTTTGAACCGATTGATTTGTTAGGTTATTACAAGTCAGGTTTTGGACTTTAATCCCAGTTTTTCCTCGGGTCTCTGTGGTGTTGTGATTCTTCATATTCACACAGCAGCGGTGATGAGAGAACATGCTTGAGAAACAGTTTAGAGCATAACATGCCCTAACATTTGGCATCACTCTGCACCAGGTTAGATGTACTGTTAACCATACAAAGACCCGACCGTTCTGAGTGAATTTCATTACAGGTTCAGCAAGGATTGTAGAGCATTTGGGATGCTTCTGGCGATGTCCATCACAAATGGATTTAGCAAAATCCAGTGGCAGCATGCTACACTTTAGAAGTAAGAACAAAAGAAGGCGAGCAACAAGAAAAAGATTCTTTGTTTTATGAAAGAATATTCTATGTGTGAGGAAGGATGATAGCTGGAAGAGACAGAAAAAAGAACTTCAAGAACAAAGCCATTTTTGTTGATGTGAAGAGACCAAACAGAACCAGAACGCTGGATTGCACTAACAGAAACTGTCGGCCAATGGAAAAATACCCACGATGGGAAGACTGCTACCACATACAGGCTGATAAAAAGCCACCTCTTTCTTGCTAATATGAGTTTTGACCCAAACAGACACAAAACGGGGGATGGATGCAGTTTAAAGAGCTTAAAAATGGGCTTGTATAGTAATCCATTTTTACATTTTATTAGCGTCCTCCACACCAATATAATTTAGTATGTTAAAACTGTGTGATACAAGGCAAACACAATCAAACACAGAGCGGACACTGAACAGGAGGTGGCATAATACATGTCCTCACCTCCAGCCGGTGAATCAGTTTCTTTTTGATGGCATTTTGAGCGGCTGCATTGGTGGCGACCCGTAACCCTTCAGCAGCCTCTCGCAGCCTCTGCTGCTGGTCTTCATTTTCTGGGTATGCAGCAGCACCCTGCACAAAAACAACACAGCTACTAGATTAGTCTTATGTACTGTACCTACTTCTGTGAATTGGTTTTAATAGCAGTCTACATTAATGTATGTGTGTTGTTAACATGCAACAATAGCTTGTTTTGGGTAATTTTTCTTATGGGCTATGTTCATTTTATAAAAACGTTCAAATTAAAATAAGGTTAAAAAAAGAATTGCGCTAAATAAAGTTGCATTTTTTCAGATATATAGCCACAGTAATAAAAAATGAAGTTGCAATTACAGTATGTGTAATATACACAATATAGCCACAGTAATAAAAAATGAAGTTGCAATTATTTTTAATGTTATAGTTGTTTTTGTGAATTTTACAAGATGTAGTAGTTATTGTGTATGTTAATGTGTTATTAAAAAAACCAATTATTAACCCCCACAAACCACAATTGTGAGTATATAGTCACATAATTGAGATAAAACACAATTATGGAGATATAAAGTCACAATGTGAGATACAGCCACAATTATGGAAAATAAACCACCTTATGGGACAGCATAAAACACTCAACAACTGAGATATAAAGTCATAATTATGAAATATAGTCACGATTATGGAAAATAAAACCACAATTATGGGAAATAAAAACCTCAATTGTGAGATATAAAGTCACAATTATGAAATATAGTCACAATTATGGAAAATAAAACCACAATTATGGGAAATAAAAACCTCAATTGTGAGATATAAAGTCATAATTATGAGATATTGTTACGATTATGGGAAATAAAACCAAAATTGTGAGATATACAGTAGTCACAATTATGAGATATAGTCACAATTATGGGAAATAAAATCACAATTGTGAGATATAAAGTCACGATTATGAGATACAATCACAATTATGGGAATAAAGGAACATTTGGGAGATGTAACTATGAGATACAGTCACAATAATGAAATAAAACATTACAATAATGAGAGAACATGTCACAGTTGCCTAATGTTTTTACTATGATGTGGAAATAGACTTTCAACTGACATTTGTTCCACCAAAAATAATATGCTATATTTTATAGAATAACCTGTTTTACAGTAGTAAGCAAGTGGTATCCAGGTATCAAAACACAGATTAATACAGTTAATTAATCTACATTTTTGTAAAAAAAATAAATGTGGTATAAATGTATTATATGACTGTTTTATATAGTTTATTAATTTAAATTTTTGTAGTTTAAGCAGAGGCTGTGTTATATTTTGAATATAGTCATATATACCATAGTCATATGTAAACACTGACAGTATACATACTGCATATTACTTTAAAAACTAGTAGCTAATATGTCGTTTTTTTGAATTGTTGTTTTTTTTTTTTGTTCTTTATTTGTTTGTTTGTTTGGTTAAACAGAAAGTGAAAGGCAATTCTCAGAGGACAAAGTTGTCACAGATAAATCCCAGACTCGGTCAGCCCTGTGAAGGGAAATTTGTCAGTGACAGCAGAACTCTTAGCTACACCAGCCACACATTTACGGCGCATTACAAAACATTCAATGCAAAGAGGAATTAGGGGCTGTCTGCTCCATCTCTGTTACCAAGGAAACTGTCTGTGGCTCATTCCTCCTCTTTACGTTTGATAATGGCAGTGATGTTGTGATTAATGTATCATGTATCAAATGTGCCTAACAAACCATATGCTTGCACTTCATATGGCTGCATAAGAATCATATCCTGACCATTTATACTTCTCTGTGCTGCTGATGGGGATTGAAAATTGAATCTGTGGTCCATCTTATCACGAGTCAAATCTAAATGATGGCTCAGGGCTCTTTTAGGTATCGGAGATGAAGCAGTGATGAGGAGGAACACATTACAGTGTGGCTGCTGATTTTGGGTCCTTCTGATTTTGGATATATATAAGGAAACATACAAAATACCCTACAACGAGCATTCTTTTTTACCCTTACAAAAAGATCTGTGGCAGTACCATAGTACAGTGATGGTATCATGTTAAACATTTGATATAGTACTGAATGATTAAATATCATATTACCATGATATGACAAGGTATTCCAAAGAGTAACATGATCGTGCCATGGTATATGTCCTAAAGCATGGAGCAGCCATGATGAATATTCAAAAACATGGTATTACCATGCTGCACATATACACATGCATACATACAGTACATAAACATACCTACATACATACATGAACCCAAACAAACACACAAAAAATAAAATGGAACATAAAACAAAAACTCCAAAACAAAACTGAAAAACCCAAACAAATAAAAAGAAAACCAATACAAGACAAAAAACCAAAACAACAAACAAAACAAAACAAAATAAAATAAAAAAAATAAAAAATAAAAACAAAAAAAAAAGAAATCAGAAAACACAAAAAACAAACTAAATGAAACAAAAACTCTATAACAAACTAAAAAAAAAAAAAAAACACACACACGGTCCATGTACTTTTGCGTCCATTTGTTTTTCGTTTTTTAACTTTGTTTGTTATAATGAGAGACTCCCGAGCATGCAGTACTGAACAAAACTGTGGCATGGAGTGGATTGGAACTTAACCGCTTGGCCATTGCGTTTAGGAAATCAACTTGGTGATTGGCTACACTGATCAGTGCTACAAAAACACATTGAAAAAAATAGAAACCTTTGAAGCTCTCCAGAGTTCAAACTCATAATCCACACTGAAGTATATGGATAATATGTTTCGCCAGTAACCTATTTCTTCAACTGAGGTGCTTTTGCTTTCGTTTGTTCCCTCTCGCACTCCCGTAGAACCAGCCCTGGAGTGACAGTTAATTGCAAATAAATGTAATGAGTATTTCATACATGCTTTTATGTGTGAAAAATGATAAATATTATAAGAATGTCGAAGCCAAGTTACTGGTAGCCACGTCAGTAGCACTAAGGGGCCCTTAACATCTGTATAGAGATGCTAAAAAGAGCTAGAAATTAAATTTATCATTTATATACATTAAAAAACAGGCATAATATAATTTTTATGATTTTTACATTTTAAATTAGAATTTTCAATAATGAAAATTTGTTTGCGTGCGTTTAATTTATTCATCAGTGTTTGAACCATTAAAGAAGAAACCACATTTTTCGTACACACACACACAAAAACACACAAAACAGAACTTGAAAAAAAAAACCCTAAACCAATCTAAAAATCCAAAACAAAAACCAAACAAAAAATAAAAACAATTTAAAACAAACATTATTTAAAAAATAGAAAATTATTATTTGGTGGAAATTGTCATGGTACAAATATAATTTCATGGTATGAAATGATGGCATAATCCAGGTGTTTTTTATACTGTAAATGCAGAGTTTGTATCTTGCTCTAGTTTTTATACCTTCGCAGCTTCCACCATTCTGGCAGTGGCATCGGCCAACAGCTTGGCAGCCGCGAGCAGTTTCTTGGAATTATCCAAATCGATTTCAGCCTCGGCGTCAGAGCGCATTGCATTCACCAAGTCCGAGGTGGCCTGGGCCAGAACCCGCGCCTGTCGTACCATTTCACCTGTAAATGTGAAAATAAATGTAATTTAAATGCCACAATATCAGCATGCTGTGTGGGCAGAATTTATATTTCTTCAGAAACACCATTCTTGGCTCCATCCACAGCATATTCACTGTCCTTGACTCCAGACTGGAGGAGAAAAAAACCAACAGCCATTCCACGTTTATTTGATGTGTGTGAATCTGGCTCCGCTGAAGCTGCTCTCTTTGAAAATCAATCTTTCTGCATTCTCTCTGCATATCGCTTCAGGAACCGAAGTGCTCAAATGGTTGTGCACCCCTGTGACCTGAAGTACATCATTGATCGATGGCCCTTTCAAAAGCGTGCCTACTCGTTTTCCATAAATGGACTCTGTATTTCCCGAACACCTACAGAGATCCAGAAATACAAGCTTTGACAAGATTATCAAGGGAGAGAGGTGTGCTTAAGGGGTGTTTCACCTCTCGAAACGTAGGACGGATTCAGTGTGAAAATAGTAAGCTTGTTAAATCAACATGAAGCAGCATTCACCCATTTTATTTTCTCTATTTCAGAGTTAAATGAGAGAGAGAGAAAAAGGCTGGACTTGATTTGATTCACTTCAAAATGAAAAGTAGGCTTTTCATAACAGAATGAAGTCAGACCTGAATGCAAGTTCACAGCTGAATGTGGGCGACAGCCTCACTTCTGAAATACCGCCACGTTTGAGGATGCTTTTTGACTGGGATGTGGAGACTTGAGGTCAGGTTCATCTTTGAGAACATCTCAATGTATTTAAACAGTAACACTTCTTTTATAAACGCAGCGCATTTGCTGTTATTTGCATTAAATCAGTGAATTAACTACATCAGTAGCCTAAAATAATGCTTAAACAGCCTTTTGGCTACTGGTTGCTGTAATTGACATTTCTGAACTTCTTTCATTTGGGGTTTACCAAAAAATGGCACCATTTGGTGGGTTAAAAAAAGTATTTATGAATAGATTACTTAATATATTTGGATAATACTTTGTTTAAATGACAAATGTTTAGCTTAACAATAAAAAAAATATATGTAAATAAAATTGCAACCATTTTAACTGCAAAATTAAATAAAATTGCAACCATTTTATTTGCAACAATAGTTTTTAATTATATTAATTGTACTAATTATTATTATTATTAAAATCATCATCATCATCATTAATAAAATTATTTATTGTATTTACATTAATATAAAGATATCATACTTTACATGTTAGAAATTGTAAAAATTACTGAAATATAATTCTATAATTTCATTCATTCATTCAGTCAAATCTTGAAAAATTCTAAGGATTTAATACCTCTTATTCTTATTTTTCAGTGAATATTTTGTAAAAAAATAAAAATAAAAATAAAATAAAAAATAAAGTATACACTAGTCAACATTTGAAGTGGATCAAAACCTTTCATCAGAGTTGTCCTAAAACCAAAAACCAAAATGCATTCTTGTCTCAAGACAACTTTGATTAACTTTTTTTATCCACTTCTAATGTTGACTACTGTATATTTATTGTAGTCTAAATTATAAAGTTATTCAAAAAGCGTAAATAAAATCATTTAATATGGTTCTGCATATTGGCTAAAGAAAAAAAAATAAAGCAATATCTACCAATTGCCACTATTACTCTCAAGCTAAACAAATCTTTGATGATGATGATTTGTTGGCTGAGGTCATTTATCATGTTCTATGTTTAACTTGAACAGTTGTAGTCAACCCCACCGGCAGCTTTTGCCATGTGTTTTTCTTTAAAAAGTTCAAAGACAGGGCGTGCGTGATTGAAAGCAGATTAGATGCTCTGTAGCTGTTTTATATGACATGTTTTCGATAACCTCGCGGGCGCAGAATCTTTTGAGGATTCTTTAGACTTACGGCCATAGCATAACAAACATCTTCAATTTTGAAAATAGCCCAAAAACACAGCTCAGACCGCAGACAAAATCACTTTTAAGGACCTCACTGAGTCAAAATAAACTGGGGGTCAAATTCTCCCAGAAAAACACCAGAGACAAGAAACAAAGGCTGAGCAAAGCTATCAAGCTAAATATTTGTCAGCACATGCTATTGGAGAATTAACATTGCTTATGGTTCACCTGAATTAGGACTGCAAGTGGGTGAGATGTTAGCGCACAACTGAGAGCTTCAAAATGAGGCCAGGAACATCATAAAAATTTTGCAATTCTGAATATGGAAAAGCTAATCCTATCGTGTCACAGCACAGATATGCTTTGTTTGGACGATGTGCCTGAAAGATATTAAAGCTCTCTTGCGTATTACTGTATGCTTATTTGACTTTGATTTCCATTTATTAAATAAATTCTCTGTAGCCTGGAATTGTTTTACATCCTGTGGTACAGGCCCATCTATCGCATTTAGTGGCGCTTTCCAAGGCAAAAATCGCTTTTTTTTATTGCTCATTTTTGTGGTTAGGGGATTTGAACAATCCCTTAACCCCAAGTAATAAACATTGGCACATAATTCATCCTGCAATGTGCATGATAGCTCAAATTCTGCAGCTTGTTGAGAAGAGGTGTGCTATTACTTAGGGTTCAACCATATGGTTTTTGGTGGAGAACGCGGGCAAAGAAAACTCTGAAATGATATTAGGTCGCATCTAGAGATCAGTCAGACTTAAAGGTGGGCACTTTTAATATTCAATTACCACAATAATTGGATGTAAAATTTTACAAAATTGTTACAAATTATACAAAGATTGCATTTTTTTAAAATTGTATTTTATTTTATTTATTAAACAATTATTTACAGTCATTAAATTATGTTGTATGATACACTATTCAAAAGTTTGGTGTCAGTAATGTTTATTTTTATTTTTTTTTTTTTTTATTTATTTAAAGTCATTAAATTATGTTGTATGATACACTCAGTAATGTTTATATATATATATATATATATATACACACACACACATATATGTACACACACACACACATTTATATATTAAACCTTACATTTTTATTCATCAAACAATTTTGAAAAAAGATTTCACAAAAATATTAAGCAGCACCAATATTTTTTTATCCATATTTGAATTTTATTTTTTTTTGTCTGTATATTTATTTATTTTTATTCCAGTTTCCATTTAAGTACATCAATATAAATTAAAACTAAAATGAGAAATACTTCCTTGGCAACTAGCTGAAAAAAAGAAAGAAAAGGTAACATTTATTTATTCCAAATAAAATGTTGCAATAAATAATAGAACAATAGAAAAAGTAATATTTTAGTTAACTATAATAACCCTGAGCAGCACAACTGTTTTCAACATTGATAAAAATAAGAAATGTTTCTCTAGCAAAAAGCAGGCAAAGAAACCTTGGAGGTGGGCTCTTTTAATTTAACACCCCTAGCAACCCCACAAAACACCTTAGCAACTGTATTGCAATAATTCTGGCAAATTTTAGGAAGCTATCGGTTCAGGACAGACTCACCAGCGTCCCCCATTGAGGTGAAAATGCTCTCGGTCACGGTCATGATGGTGTCGGTGGCCTGGTCGTAGCGTCCGATCGGCTCGCCGCAGCTGGCGTAGTGGCGCACGTGCTGCAGCAGGTCGCTGAGGGCCTGGCTGACCGCGCCAGCCGCCATGTTCACCTGTCGGAGCAGCTCGCCCTCCTCTGAGGCGGCGTGACACGCCTTCACACAGCCCTCCACCGATCGCTCCACCAGACGGCCCGCCTCCACCAGCTGCTCCTGACACACCGGGGAGGAGATGGTGGGGCTCACCACCTACGACAATCGCACGTCACCGAAACAGACGGAAGACATTGTGTTCAGAATAGCGACAGATTATTTTGGGCATCAAGTGTAAGGAAGTGTGTTTTTTTTAGAGCTGAAAATGAAAATATGAACTCAGAACTGAAATAAGTGTTAGAAAACAACATGACACATGATAAAAAAGTGAAGTAAAATTAAATAGTGACCAACTGATGTATCGCTGATTAAAGTCAAGTCTTTGATGGAATAAAGTCTGGAGTTTCTTATTCTAAATGATCAACAAACAACATTTGGTGCCTTATGTGTGGTTATCTTACAAAGACCCATTCAAATTCATGTTTTGCAGATGTACTTCTTACTTTTAAAAACCTATCCAAATAGGATTTCTTCACTCAAACTTGGTAGAAATTATGGAGCAATTTACATACTGTTTTTTTTTAGTTAACTCAAGTGTTGGATTTTTTGTTTAAAGAAATTATTACTTTTATTCAGTAAAGATACATTTAATTGATCAAAATTAAAGACATTCAACATTAAACATTTAAAATATGACAAAAAAATTATATTTCGTATAAATGCTGCTCTTCTGAACTTCATATTCATAAAAGAATAAAAAAAAAAAAAAATGAATCACTTTCCACAAAAATACGAAGCAGCATCATGAGACACTGAAGACTGGGGTAATAATGCTGAAAATTCAGCTTTGATCACAAAAATAAATAATATTTTAAAATATATTAAAACAGAAAACAGTTATTTTAAGTTGCAAAAATATTTCACAATATTTCTGTTTTTACTGTATTTTTGTATCAAATAAATGCAGCACAAGAGACTTTTTTCTAAAAAAATCTTACAGACCCCAAACACTAGCCACTCAGTTTTCCTGAAACTAACATCAACAAACAGATAATTCTATCTCCAGACAGATGTGCTCTAGTATATTCCAGATATCTTTCAATAAATACAAGTTTAAAGGTCATCAGTAATACGTACAAATTATCAGCATCATTTACTCCCCAACAAACTCTGAAAAGTACCTTTGTACAGGCCACCAGCTGTGAGGTAGAGAGCGCGCACTGTGTGGCGGCGGTAATGACTCGGTTCTGCAGCGCCGTGTCCTCGGCCACCTGTGCCACGTTCTTGGCTTTCAGCACCAGCATAGCAGCGGCATTAGCTACGGCTTTAGCCAGGTTCATCATAATGTCCTGAAACATATTCGTCATCAGAGCAA
Source organism: Cyprinus carpio (assembly GCF_018340385.1). Classification (NCBI taxonomy): domain Eukaryota; kingdom Metazoa; phylum Chordata; class Actinopteri; order Cypriniformes; family Cyprinidae; genus Cyprinus; species Cyprinus carpio. Next base: position 16,549,009 of record NC_056621.1, on the reverse strand, counting down.
CACACTGTGAGGCAACCTGGCCCAGACTAATGAATGAAATAAACGCAAGGATAGAGTTTAACAGAATAAAATAGAGGGCAATAAAGGGCTCTCAGAGGCTAACTGAGTGTGACAGCATCAGCTGAACCACACTAAATCAAATTGTACGTGTCGAAAATGGGCGCTAAAGTGTTTACAACAAGAGAAAACTGCTTTGCCAAGAAATAATGAGATGAGAAGCATGTGATTGGCTGAGGGATTTGACATGAACCAATCAGTGAATGCAGGCAAACAAGAGAGCACAACAGAAGTTGCAGACACAAAAATACCATTCATTTTTTACCCATTTTATCCATTCAAGACAGATATATATATTTCCAGATGTATCTGGAAAGCATCTGCTGTGCACAAACTTAAGATGTCAGTTACATACATTCTAAATCATAAACTTCTTACAGACATTTTCTATATGTCTATTTGACGTCTGACAGGAAACGTACTAGAGACTTGAGAAACACTGTAAAAAATATGTTACCCAGATGCAAACATGCGCATCAGACAGACGTCTCTAAGATGTGTGCTATCAGTGTTCTATATATATTCTGTAATAAACTTAAAAATACTGTTTTAATACTTATTAAAAAAAGATATATTTATATAATATATATATATATAATAGTAATGTTGAATATATATGCTATTATTACTATTTATATAGTATATGTTGTATATATATATTATATAATATATATATATATATATTGTATAATATATAGTAATATGTTAATGATTATAAATGGGCAAAAATAGTTTTGCTTTAAAATTTTAATTTGATGACAATTTTGATTTTTAGGAATACATTTCACTTTTATGACTGAATTGTCTGTTGAAATCATCATTTCTGTTTAAATCACCACAAACTTTTTAAATACAGTATAAATTGTATAAAAAAGATTTACATTTATTTTTTACACATTACTTTCCCTCATTTTGAGACAAATGAATGGCTGCTGAAAATTCAGCTTTGCCATCACATTAATAAATTAATCTTTAAAATATACTTCCTAATATTACTGCTTCTACAGTATAATTGTCTTTTTGTATTAATGTATCCTTGGTGAGCATGAGAGACTTGCAAAAACAGTTTAAATGACGGGGGGACAGCCCATTCAACACTACTTTCCATGTACGGAAAACGGCAGCACGAACATTCCTCAAAACATCTCTTTTTGTGAAGAAAGCGGGTCATACAGGTTCGGAATAACATTAGGATGAAGTATATCCTTTCTTCCAATTTTCATATACATTTTTCCTTTGAATCAAAGTTCGAAATTCTGTAAAAAAAATAAATAATAAAAAATCTTCTGTATTCACTACTGTGCTCTATTCCAGAAAGAAAGACGCACCTGGAATCTCTCGTCAGTTTCTCCTTCTCCCATTTGTTTCAAAAGATCTCCGCTGGCCTGGCCGATGCTGCCTGCCGCCGTCAACACCGTCTGTCTGGGCTGTGGGGGGATATTGGCACATAAGAAATGAACCTCATACTGCCACCGCAATGTCTCAAAACTCAAATGCACTGCTAATCACATCCTGTCTATTTGCTCGGCACCCCACTACAATTACCCTGTCTAGCACAAGCCAAACAAGTAAACAGATTGTGACTGTGCTCTGCAAACCAGGATGGAAAAACACAGCTTAACGAGTTCATTATCAAATCCGCCTGTAAACAGCAGTGCGTTATTGGCGGATTAGATGTGATGGGGTCGAGGGGTTTGCGTGTTTGCATTCGTCACCTCTCCAGAAGCTGGTTCCACGGCTCTGAGCAGGTCAGAAACGGCCCCTGTGAGGGTCCGGGCCGCCCCCATCAGATTCTGCCCGCTGCCCACCTCGTCCTCCATCAGAGCCGCCAGGAGCTTCACCCCTTTGGACATCTCGGTCAGGTTGGAGGAGATGGTGGTGATGGCGCAGCCCACGGCGGTGTAATCCGTGTCCGTAGGGTCACCTGGAAGGATTGGAAAGAGAGATGGACAAAGACTGAGAGATTTAAAGTTTGAGTTCACTTAAAAACAGAAACAAACTATCAGTAACTATTCACATATTCTGTAAATGATTGTGGCGGGAATGAAATTTTTGTTATATTTCTAAAATTAAAAATGCTCTTTTGTTTGGCTAAGAATAATTAAAAATATTATTAAAACATGGTATATGAATAGAATTAAAGATATCTATTATTTTGTGTCTCAAATACACACAATTAAACCATAATTTCACAATTTCTGTATAACTTGACAAGTGATGTTATTGTTAACGGAAACAAAATATTAACAATTATTGAAAATAATAGTAATTGAAATATAGCAAACAAAATAAAGTATTACTACTAGATGAAAAAAAAATTGTCTAAAACAAAATGAGAAATGTTGTCCTAGCAAAATACTGGAACAAAACAGTACTAAATACAAAATTAAAAAAAAAAAAAAATAAAATAAAAAAAAAAAAAAAATATATAATATAATATATATATTATTATATGATATATATATTATATATATTATATAATATATATATTTATATTTAAAAATCACATAAAATTACTAAACCTTAAATTTTAAACTAAAAATTAAAATAAAAACTGAGAATATAAAATTAACTTAATTCAACTGAATCATAATTTCATACTTTCTGCATAACTTGACAGGTGCTGTAATTGTTAACTGAAACTAAAACTATTAAAAATCATTGTAAGTAACTGAAATAAAACTGAAATTAAAAAAAATAGTACTATTAGATGACAATCTATAACAAAAATTAATTACGATATCTCTGAAATAAATACGTTAAAGTACTTAAATTATTAAAACTAAGAACTACAAATTAAAGGTACTGCATATAGAAAAAAATCTTACATTTAAAATGAAAACTAACAATATAAAAATTAAATTAATTCAAATATTAATTAAAACTATAATAGTATATAAATAATACTAAATTAACACTACAAAACTACAGCTTTGAAATGATGCACAAAATAGATTAAATTTACTTGACTTTTCTTAAACGTCATTTTTTTTAAACATTACATGACTCGTTTTATCTTAAGCTATTCTCTGACACATGAAAAAAAATGTGACTGAAATGACTAGAGGTCGACCAATAGTGGATTTTGCCGATACCGATAGCTAGGTTGGACCACACTGGCCGATACCGATTAATTAACCGATAGTTTTTAAAATAAATACTGAACAAAAACTAAAATAGTGCTTTATTTAAAAAAAAAAACAGTACTGAATCATACTTGTAATAATAATAATAAAAGTAATAATAACAGTAATAGTAAATGTTGAAATCACCACAAAATCGGTTTTATTTTTTTCCTAAATTCCGTTTTATTTTTTTCCAAATTCCGTTATTTCCGTTTTAATTTTTCTGGATTCTGTTTTTCTGTTTTCTTCCATTTTAGTCTTTTTCTCCACTCTGTTTTATAGTTAAAGTTTATTAATCAAAAAGCAAGTCTAATTAAATTATAAACCATGAAACTATATAATTTTCACATCAATTTAATGAAAGGTTTCACAAAAATTACATGTTTAGGGCCCTATGAAATGTTTTTATGTTTTTTTCTCTCACCATATTTTTTATTGTTACCAAATTCTGTGTTTTGGCATGTCTGATTATTTGAATCCATAAAACAACTTAATTTATTTATTTTTTTCTTAAAGATGCCTCATGTTTTTTTTTGTTTTTTTCCCTTCAAAAATTGTGTGTTGTGTTTTTTTTTTTTTATCAAATGAAGGCATGAAACATTAATTTCTTTTAACTTTTAAATTACTGAAAATTAAGCAAACTTTTTTTGGCAAAAAAAGGGGATTTATTATTTAAATTAAAACATGGAAGAAATGTTGTGTGATTATTCCTTAATAAATAATGTTTGTTTCATTTTAGTAGTAGTAGTAGTAGTAGGTTATGTATATTATACTGAAAAATAGACCAGACTTTTATTTTGACGGGGTGCCGTGAATACCTTTACGGTTCTGTGTATGTGATATGAGGCTAGTTTTACTCAAATCAAATGGTCAGAAGCTCATGAAATCTCTCTCAGTTCTGGAGATATTGTTCATGTGTTTACGTCCTCATTTAGAGAGACGACAGAAGCTGAAATCACCGCGAGCGTCACACGCACTTCAGTATAAATAAAACTTTGCGTCTGCGTCATTCATTAGAGTCACGCAGAACATGCAGGATTCATATTTAAATTGACTTTTGCAGCTTAACAGTAACATATACTAGTCCATATTGCGATTTGTTTTAAGTGTAATGACCTACTTTTAATTAATTAATTCAAAATTTGACCAATTCCATGACATTCCGCATTAAACTGTGAATTCTGTGTTTATGACTGGATTCCGCGATTCAGTCAGCGTTTTCCGCATCACAGAGATTACAGGGCACTACAATTATACCAGCACAATGTATACTCTCACACTTAAACTGCTTCTATTCTTGAAAACTTAATGATTATCGAAAAAAAAAAAAAAAAAAGAGCAGCACTGAGTCTAGGAGAACTCACCGGTATCACACACACTCCGAATGCATCACGTTCAACTCAAGCACCGGTCTAAAACAGTTTATTTATTCACCAAACGGACACAAGTTTACTTCAAGAATGAACAATGAGTCAAAGATAAGTTTGAAGTTCAATGTTTAAAAAAACAGAGCAAACGGAAAGAGCGATCTATATTATAGCTTTATAAATGAAGCATACAGACTTTATTAGAGCCACAGAAAGACAAATGTTTCGATGAAAATGCTCAATATACAATTCATTATGTACATTAACAATGATTCGGGGTGAATATAATGTAATTTTATGGAAAACTATGTTAATGGCGCTCTGTGGCACGGCAGGATTTTCTGTTAGCTGCATTTAAACCTGGGTCTGAAGTTTCTCGCTCTGTTCAGCGTGCAGCATCACGTGTCTAACCAAATAGCACGTGCTGTCAGTGATTTCAACCACTAGAGGCCGCTCTAGCGCTGTATAATGAAAAAAGACCCTTCTCAGCCGGTCCAGCAACGGACGCAACCCGGAAAACTTTCGGCATGGATTTTTGCAGATAACCGATTGTTTCAGCAATCAACTATCGGTGCCAATTAATCGGCAAAACCGATACATCGGTTGACCTCTAGAAATGACACCACAATTCAATTTTGGTAATAACTGAAAAAAAAATCTATATATATTTTTACAGATTTGTTTGTTGATTTCGCTCTTTGTTTACTTGATTATAGTTTTAAATATGTAATAAGTCATATATTTATATTACTGACTTCAGTATTTTAAGACTGAATTTGATAAGTAAGAAAAATAAACAATAAACTGATAAATTGTTCACAATAAAACCAGGAGCAAGTAGAGACAATTTTACTTTCATGGCTTCAACATGCACTGCTCAGATCTGCAACATGCTATAATATGATCATTATTAGTGATCTCGCTCAAAATGAGATCCATATGAAGCCAAACACGCATGCATTCCGTCTCTAGTTTACACATCCACACTTCACATCATATCCTAACAAGCTCTTCAGGGTATGAGAACAGATGTAAAGCACAGGCTGCAAAAAAGCAGTAAAGTCTGAGCCGGGCTGCTGGTTAACAGGCAAATCTCCGCACTATCAAACAGATGGCATGAGGAGATTAAATCCAGCAAAAACCTGGTCTGGTCCGCATGGAAGCTCTCCAGAACGTGGGAAGGAATACACAAATCCTGCCAAACAGTTCAGCTTCAGGACAAAAAACTTCACATTCATTAATGGAAATATTTATTAGTGCAATTGGAGAGTGACTTATTATTTAGCAGTGAGAGGAAACACATTTTTCCTTCATCAGTTGCTGGTATAAACCAAGAAAAGTAGATATTGCATGTGTCCATTCCTTCTAAACCATCATCATTTTCATCCACTAGTGGTATTGGACAAATGATGTTTATTCATTTATGGCCTGAAATAATGTCCAACAGTGTATATTCATCACAGCAATCATTTTTAGGAAAGTTAAGATCATTTCCAACATAAATTTCATTTCCACCACATTGTTTGTCTTGCTAGGGCTAATTTCAAATGTTATTCTTCTGTAATACACACTAAAATAATAATTTTGCAGAATTTGTCATACTTATAGTTTAATTGGAAAAGATGCACAAAGGAAAAAAAGTATTTTTTAAAATAAAATTGTATTTTAATTTACTTTAATACAATTGTATTAAATTTTATTACATAAAAGTAAAAAGTACTAAAAACAAAATGAAAACCATGTATTTTTTTGTATGTAAATAAAGGTCCAGAAGGTTTATGGGTAATTTCTCATTCGGTTACATACCGGCAGTGAGGTTGACCACTGACGCGGTTCCAGCCGTGATGGCGTCCACTTGGGAGTGAATCTCGTGTTTTGATTCATCCACCTTGTTTTGAACCCACACTCGGGATGCCTTTTTGTAGAAAAGAAAGGAGAGTGAATACTAGCATATTCATGTCTTTTTTCTAAGAAATATCAAGGTTTACAGCAATACAACATTTTTGCACTAGTTCCACACTTTACATTAAAAAAAGTTTGATTTTCTTAGTATAATTTCTTACCATGTCTTGTCCTAGTGGTGGAAGATTGTCTACTTCTCCCAGGTCAGCTTGTGCCTGCTGGACAGCCTGCATACTGGTGTTGATAGTTCCCATCAGTGCTTGCTGGGCCAGACTCTGACGGCACAAGAGTCATTTTATGCAAAAAAAAAAAAAAAAAAAAAAAAAATTGGGTTTTAACAAACTCTATGGATGTACGCAATCACAAGCTAGATATGAATCTGTTTAGTGCATTGTAGTGTATGAAGTGCACATGAACTATCTTAGTTAATTTTCAAGTAAGGTTAGAGTAACAGTTTGAGAAGCATTTTACAGCTAGCTACCTGAATAAAAGTGCAGTGAAATCTTCGACTTCGACAAGAAAAAAGTTCAGTCAATAGTGTAGTTATGTATTGCTCACACAGCAGTCACTTTACTTCTTGTGAAATCTGTGTGGGGAAATCTTTCACATTGCATTGAATCCTGTTGAAATGACTGGATACACCCACAAAAATTCACTAAAAATGGTACTGTAAATGTGCACCTTAACATGCTGTACACTCCTAGTGGTTTAATGCCACAAACATTTGAAGATAAATTTTGCATATTTGTGTAGATGTTCTGGCCTTACAGTAAGCAAGGGCAAACCTGGGTGGGATTCGAACGCAGAACCCTATGGTTACCAGTTTAGATCATAAACCACTAGGTTACACTGCATAGGTTTAGAAAAGGTTATAATTAACTTAAACTATAATATAGTTTAACTAATATAATAATATAGTTAACTAACTAAATAGTTAACACTGTTTTTAATTAAAAATAGAAAACACTTTTTGTTTTGGCCATTAAAGGTATACTCCACCCCAAAATGAAAATTTTGTCATTAATCACTTACCCCCATGTCGTTTCAAACCCGTAAAAGCTTTGTTCGTCTTCGGAACACAATTTAAGATATTTTGGATAAAAACAGGGAAGGCGTGAGACTGTCCCATTAACTGCCAAGTAACTTACACTGTCAAGGTCCAGAAAAGTATGAAAGATATCATCAGAATGGTCCATCTGCCATAAGTGGTTCAACCATAACGTAATGAAGCGACGAGAATACTTTTTGTCAGCCGCGCCACAAGGATACGCTGTATCTAGTTCAAATCAAACCGTAAATATGTTGTAAGTATGTAAAAAACGTAAATACATTGTACGTATGTAAAAAACGTATCCTTGTGGCACGGCTGACACAGAAGAGCGTACGCTGCCTGCTTTCAGCAGATATTCTCCAAAATGGTGCTACGGTGATGCGGAGAGACACAGAGGAGACAAATTGTTGAATAAAGTCATTATTTTAGTTTTCTTCACATACAAAAAGTATTGTCGTCACTTCATAATGTTACGGTTGAACCACTGATGGCAGATGGACAGTGTAATTTACTTGGCAGTTAATAGGACAGTAAAAACGTTTTGTCATGTGCATACATATTACATGTTCAATCTATAGGTCTGTTTGCAGACACGTAGTGTTCTTTACAAAGTAATATCGCCAACTACTGGCCTGGCATGCACAATACAACATTTTTAGTCATTTTCGCAGATCCATGTAATGAGGGGATTGTTTTGACAATGTTATTATCTGTATGTGAAACTTTTCTGTTTGTAGTACAAAGTTTTTAGTCCATTTTTAATAATAAAAAATATATATATTTACTTTAAGAAAATCGAATTTTCATTTAGTTTAACTTAATAAACTAAAATAGCTAACGAATACTGAAATAAAAATTCATTAAAACACTATTTAAAAAACAAAATCTCTGAAAAAAACTAGTCTAAAATGAAAATGGAAAATATTTGTTCAATTTTTAATTTAAAATAATAATAAAAAGTATAATAGTGTCTTAAATATAAAAAGTTGTACACTAAAATAGCAGTGCAGAGAAAATTTGATAAATGCTACGTAACTATCAATTTTAATAATTCACCAAGTCGCCACAATCGTAAACCTGAAAGCAAAAAACAACCAATTATCCCGATTATCAAATGTGACAGTCTAATTTACAGTATGTTAGGCACAAATAAATCACAATGAAGATTTAGGCAACAGATGGAACCGTGAAAGCAGAACCGCTCCGCATATGATGCGACAGTGATATAAACATCATTGCAGTTGCATATTCTCACCAGAGGGGGCATGTGTCCTCTGTGCAGCTGTCCCATGGTGATCTGCTGTTGAGACGAGGGCATGGTGCCCATGTTGAATGTGTCGGGGCCCCCATTTGACCCCGAGCGCATGATGCCAGGCAGCGCCACTGACCCATGCTCAACTCGACCCACCCGATTAAACTGCTGCTGGAGGATGGTGGACCTACGAAGAAGTAATGGCTCATTATCAGATGCTGTCAGCCTGCATTCACCCTTATATCTGCGAATGATGGTTGTTGTTGTTGTTACGGTAATTACTGACAGCCATTAAAATCAGCTGAGCAACGCTTCCCTATCCACACCAGGAAAACAGACGCTTCAGGCACTATTGCTTAATTACAGCTCATTGTGAGAAGCCTCAATTTTAGGATTATAGTGCTAGAAGTAACATGAGTAGGCTGGCACAAGGACAGACTCAGGCACTGATGCCCGATGTCTCCCCCTCTCCAACAGAGAGAAGTGGGATGCCGTCGCCCATAACAACCACTTTTCAGGCAGCGCTTGAGAGGACGTGACCCATCTGTATATCCCATTCTGACAGAACCAGAGCCCAGGCCAGATAAAAGCACTGCTGGAGTTGAAGTATGGGGCCATATAATACTTTAAATAGTTTTCTTTTTGTTTTTAATTTTTTTTAATTTTTTTTAATAATATATTTAAAGTTTTTATTGATGTAATTATTGAAAAAATTCAAAGCAGATTTTCCAAACAGTCTCAAGAATTTTGGATCTTACTATAAGTGGGAAACAAATATATAGTTTGATTTTTCATAAATTGTCATGTTATTAGTGTTATTTCATTTTCATTAAAAAATAAATAAAGCTGTAAAAAAAAGTGTAGCTAAATTTGTTACTACTGTTATCTATTAGTTAAATCTATTACTGCTATTTATCACTGTATTAATATACAGATGCATGTAAATTAAAATTTATTCAGTGAAAAAACAGTGGAACTTTACATTTGTCTGGAAAACCTTATCAAATATGATAAATATCAACCCTGTTACCATGTTTTTGTGTAGTAAGAATCTGCTTAATTAAAAGTTGGCTAATTGTATCAATATTAAAATTAAATTATGCTTTTAAAACAACATGTTTCACAACCTTGAACAGAAGGCTTGTATTGTCAAATTAAACTGTACAACTGTCAACCCTGTTAGCACGATTTTGTATAGTATGTAACTTATTACTGATAATTGGATATGTAGAAACATCAGCATTACATTCTCTTTATAATGCCATGACCCCAAGAAAAAGGCTTGTAAAGTCAAATTAAAATATAAAACAGTCAACCCTGTTGCTGTGTTTCAGATAATTGAAAAATGGATATTCGTAAAAATATCAGAATTAAATTCTCTAAGAAGCACCTTGAAATTTGATTTTGACTTTGAACAGCAACCCCTGTTAAAATGATTTTCTATAGTAAACAATGTATTAATCACAACTAGATTTGCAGAAATATCAAGTCTAAAGTCAAATTAAACCATAAAACTGTCAACCCTGTTATTGCCAATCTTTATATAGTACCCTTTTGAAGCCATAATTATATCCTAATTGCTATTACTTTAACTTCTTAACAACACTTATTTGTTTGGTAGAATGTTTGAAAATTTACAGAAATGTACTTACTCAAACTGCAAAAGACAACCGTTACTCAGAATGACCCAAATACATAAATACCAAGATACATTTACTGAGCGGCTGAGAAATAGCGAGATGTTCACACATTCACTATCTCTCTCTCTTCCAGAAACCTGATAGCTTAAATTACGTTTTGCTGATGAGGTAGCGCTTTTTGTGGAAATAATAATCTCGCTCTCTTGCCCTCAGCGCCTTCCACATCAAGGGTAAAAGAAGAGAAAAAAGTGTCTCTATCTCCTTGTAATCGAAAATGGCAGCGTACAGCCCAAGCATTTCCTCCAATGTCATTAGACACCTTAGTTCCACTATGAGGTGAATACAAATGAAACACAGTGATTCAACAAAAAAAATGTTTTAGGTGTGTAATCACAATGCAATTAAAAGTGTGATGAGATGGCTGTTGGCTGAAACACGTACAGATTCATCCAACATGGTGGATTTCCTTATCATAGTCCTAACCAAACTGATCCTTACTAATATTTTGGAGTTCATTTTGTGAAAAACAGTGGATAATATGCTTTGATTATTTTGTTACATTTGTCATTATGGGACTATCTTAAAATATCAACCCTGTTAAGTAAAAACAGCAAACATAATTAAGTAAAAACAGAACATAATAATATAAGTATTATGTTCTCTTTCTGGTGTCACAACTTTAAGCAAAAGGCTTGTAAGGTTAAATTAAACTGTAAAACAGTCAACCCTGTTATCAAGATTTTGTATAGTAAGCAAGTAATTAATGAAAACTAGATATTTGTAGAAATATAAGTATTACATTCTCTTTATAGTATCACAACCTTGAGCAAAAGGCTTTTAAAGTCAAATTACACTGTAAAACAGTCAACCCTGTTACTGTGATTTTGTACTTCAGATAATTGAAAAGTAGATGTTTGTAGAAATAAAAAAATTAGCACAACACAATTATAAGTGTGACAAGAAGGTGTCTGTTTTGCTGCCTGAAAACAAGGTATCATGGGACAAGAACAAGAGATTTCCACTGACTTTTTCGGGGATACAGATTCTTCCAGCATGGTGGATTCCTCATCACCGTCCAAACCAAACCGATCTTTACTCTGTTTCTGTAAAATAAGGGGAGGAAAATATTTTAGTAAGTAAATAAATAAATAAACTGCACCAAAAAAAAGGAATATCTACAGGATAGATCACTATGAGATAGTTCACCCAAAAATTACAATTACGGCAGAAAGTTTAAACATGGGAAATGTGAATAATGTTCTCTTTTTGGATGAACTGTTCCTTTAATTCACAATTCACATGTTGAAGAGCCGGTGACTTGCTTTCTTAAGGATGATGTCAATGTATCCTGCGATGAGTTGAGAGATCTGCTCCCCTTCTGTGGTCTGGACAGAGTAATAGCTCTCCTGGTACTCACCAAAATCCTGCATGAAACCACACACACACACACACACACACACACACAATGTATTCTGCTATGAGTTGAGAGACACACACACACACACACACCCACACAAAACACACCACACACACACACACACACACACACACACACACACAACAGATATGAGAAGCACACATCTCAAGGCTGTGTTGATGAGCTTATTCTGCTTTAGCTGACAGGAAGTCAGCCAACTGTCCTTGGAGCACAAGTGCTGCACATGAGATGCTAAAAGTGGCTCTTAATGGTGGAGCAGAACTGCGCATCGCACAGCAAGGTTAAAACACTCAAGTAGTAGAGGACTGGGGCATTTTATCAAGGAAAAAACAACTATTATTAGATTATAGCCAAAACAACAGTTTTACAATGATATAAGTGGTTACGGTCAATGCCGCTCAATATAAATGTGTGAAAACATATATTAAGAACAGTCTTGAATACGATATAAAAATACTTAAATGTATGCATTACATTTCAATTTACTGTAATTTCTTATTACAGAGGCAGCTGCCATGACAATATTAAGTGACCAAATACTTTCATACTTTTATTCACTGTATGCAGAAGTATATAAACCTACTGAGCAGATAAAGTGAATGCAGAATCCAAGGAAGAATCCAAACACACTGTGGCTCGTGTTAAATGGAGTGAATAATGTAACGTACCAGTGTGAAGCTCTTGGGTGAGGCTGCCCACCTCTTGACTGTGGTGAGGGGCCACTCCTGCACCACCTCTTTGGTCTTCTCATCCACCCTCATCACTGACTCTTTGGTAATGCCCAGCAGACGCGGGACCAACTTATTCTTGCTTTTCATCTTCTCCTGTTGAAAAATAACACATGGCGTTTGTGTTTTGTGTGGCGAGGACCGAAATACACAATGGGCTGCTGATTGCTGACTTCATTTCAGTATTTATGCGATTACAAAATTTGTTTTGCTCATTAATCATGTTGAAAGAGTATCGCTCTGTAAGCAGTTCACTGTCCTTATTTCAACTCTCTTTCAACGCCTTACCACAGTGTCTGCAGAGTAACGGATTGTTTGGTCATATGTTGATTGAGTATGTGTCTGTAGGGTGTTGGATTGTTTGGTCATTGTCTGGATATTTTATATATATATATATATATATATATATATTACCACAGTGTCTGCAGAGTAACGGATTGTTTGGTCATTGTTTGGTTATATATATGTATTAGATGTCTATAATATGTACTATATTATTATAATATGAATTGTATTTTAATAACTACATGTACATGTGTTTAATAACTACATTTAGTGCAAGTAAACAAATTATATATAAATAATTGTGTATAATTTTATTATGCATTACATTTATAAAAACATTCAATCAAATGATTATAAATAATATATCATGTTTGACCACAGTTGAGTGTTTCAGAGTATTAAATAATAGAATTAAAAAATGTAATCTTTAGCATTTTTTTTTTACTTTTTCAAGGAAAACAGATGTAAAGTACCGATGACTCATCCTGCACTACAGCGATCAACCAATCAAATGCTCCTAATAATTAAAACGTTCTGCCTCATGATTCCACAATTAGCATGAAGCAAATCATGATCTCAGCTGAGAACTTGTGACATAACTAAAACATATTATATATTAAAAAACAAATAGAGGCCTTTGATATCCCTCCTCAAACTTCTTGTTTCAACAGGAAATACGTCAACACAGGAACGAAAACTCTACTTGTCAAACGATCTCTCTGGGTATTTAAAGATAACATAACTGGAACATTCTCTCTGATAGCACACATATTTCAACCAAACATTTATTTGACGTTGTTTATATGTTAGAACAGCATTTAACAGATGTTTTGGAGACATTTACGATTCTGAATGTATGTGAATTGACTCTTTTTAAGATTCTCAAACTCATAAGTCACTTCAAGATTCTTTGTTCTTTAATAACTGTCATACATGATACATACAGTATATGGAAATCTGGTTTACAAAATCATACAGTTGCACCTTGATACCGATGTGTAAATGCATATTCTCCACACAGTACACCATCCAGCCAATCAGGCAGTGCAGCTGCTAAATGGGCGGCAGCGTCTAAAACTAGACTACAGTATATGTGCTACTCGACCGTGGCCTGGTGCCTTTTGCCATTTCCCTTCATCTCTCACACACTCATGAACCAAAACAATTGCCCACTGATGGCATCCTGCCAGAGGACTCTTACCACCGCACAAATACATAATAAAAACAAACACTAAACGTTTAAATGACCTCTTGCGCCGGACATCTCCAGGCTATTGTTTTCACCTGTGGGTCGAAAATAACAACCTCTGATAAGAGTGCATTATAAATAACGACCTGCTGACATTGTTTACAGTCCTGAATGGCATCGCTTTTCAAGGGTGAGGCTTATGCAATGTGGGTAAATATAGTTTTTTTTTTTGGTAAATGTTCATTGTCTAATTGTCTGCGTTGGTCAGGGACGGCGTTTTTGCTCATTCCGAGCAGTGCAATCTAATGTTAGGTGCTATTAATTTGAAACCGGGCACTTAGCTACACTCCACTAATGACCTGAAACTGATCCTTGAGCGGGCAGCTTGTAAATCTTCCTCTGTGTACCGTACAGCTTAAGAATGCTTAATAGTCTTAAAAACACAAACACAACTGAAATAAACGGAAACACTTTCTAAGAACCCTGTATATGGATAAACACACACAGGCTTATTTGCTTAAATCTAACAATTAATTACAAGGGCCTCTGGAATACTTGATTATGATTGGTCAGTTGCTGCATTCTGTGGCCAAAAATTATATACATAATATTCTTTTATACTAAAATTCTAAACACAAAAATAACAAAACATGAAATAATTATGAAATAATTTTACATGAATTAAAAGGATTCTAAGATTTTTAACGCATTAACTTAATTAGCTATGAAAAAATAACGCGATTAAAATATTTTAACGCTGTTAACACACTAGCCCCGCCCCAGATCTGTACATCATCTTTCATTTCATACAGTTGACTGTTGACAAATATACATATACTGCAGGGCAACTAATCCATAGGTGAAGTTGTTCCATAATGTTGTTGTGCCCTAAAATTCAAGCTATTGGTGTAAAATTTTAGGACGGGGTTTGTTTTTTTCAGGATTTTGGGGGTTTTTTAAATTAAAAAATTTATTTTCAAGGAAAGGGGTTTATATTTTAACTTCATTTTCAAACAACCACACACACACACACACACATTCACACACACACACACCACACAACACACACACACCCACACACACACACACAAACACACACACCACACCATCACCACACACCAATCTAAATTCAAGCTACCCTTAAGAAATAAAGTGCTTGTTGTTGAAGAATCCGCTATAGACAGTCTTTTGGACATTATTTTGAATCTGTCTGTGCTTGTATTCTCTGATTGTGCTGATAGTATGAATTAGTTCCATTGGTTCCAATTAATCAAAACACTCTTTTTGCTGGTTTACTGTACAGTCCAAAGTTTTCTGCATGGCTACGGTAAGTATTGGCAGTGCTGCGCCACAGAAAAAGAAATGATATTTTACTCGACTTGTGAGCTTGCAGTCTGAATTGACGGTGATAAGAGAAAACTATTGTGCAGCACAGGATTATACTGTACAAGGGCAATAACTCTTAATAAAAATGTTCTGTTGTGTGATATTAGCTGGCTACATGCACAACTGTTTGTGTATATTTATCTGCATTTTAACACTTTCAACAGAATCACAATCTTAAGTTTGAACTGTAAAATACTCACCTTCACCAGGAAAAAGGACACTCCGTATGTGCGTAGGGACCTGGCAAGCTTCACATACTTTACTTTTGCCTCAATCTCTGTGATCTCACCGCAGCTTTTGTGATCCTGGTGAGGAGATTAAGATATGAATACTTCTCAGCCATTGTGGGATTTGAACCAACAACCTTTTGGTTACAAGCCAACTTAGTCTGTTGTGTTTTTAATCAGGTTTTAATTCACACTGGAGAGCTCAATATATGCTGAAAACATGTATAAAAACACGTTATGAGAAGTAATACTCAGATGTGACCCTCTCTGTGAAAGCCTAAATTAATTTTTTTGTGATTATACTGTTTTCTACATAAAATCATCATTTATAAGGTAAAGAACATTCTGAGAAAACTTAACCTTTTTATTGACTGAGTAAGGCCATGTCAAAGATTGAAATTATAGTGAAATTAATGGTTGAAATCAAACTTTGATGCGCATGATCTCATAATTAGATTTTGAGATTTTAGCCCGGATTTCACACAGAGGGTCACATTTATTAGTGCTGTCAAACGATTGATTGTGATTAATTGCATCCAAAATGGGGTAAGTATTTATTTGTGTTGTCAAATGATTGATTGTGATTAATTGCATCCAAAAAAATATATATATATATATACCACATATATATATTATATAAGTATGGTGACCCATACTCACACACATTCATACACACACATAGGTTGACCCCATACCAAGTAGTGCCATACAGAATTCGTACTCTGCATTTAACCCATCCACACACACACACCGTGAACACACACCCGGAGCAGTGGGCAGCCATTTATGCTGCGGCGCCCAGGGAGCAGTTGGGGGGTATTGCGGTGCCCTTGCTCAAACACCTCAACCGTAGGTAGTTGCCGAGTCCGACTCTCTAACACACAAGGCTATGATTTTCCCCATACAAACATCTCTACGTACGTAGGCTACATACACGACATACCCCATACACAAGGCTACGATTTCCCACATACATACATACATACATACATACATGTCTCTGAGTAACAGGGTTGAAAAATGTAGCTTATATTACGAGCTAGTTAGTTTGGAATCAAACTTTTGTTTGTCATTATTGCTAAATTTCCTATTAATTAGAAAAATATTTGTTTGATTTCTTTCCTTTTGGTTTTCTTACAATAACTTTGGAAATAGGGCTGAATGGTTGAGCTGAAATCACAGTAAACAACAATGTATGTAAGATTTCTTTTTTCTTATTTTTTGCCAATGGTAATTAAAATCATACAGTTATCTACAGAACTGAAATTATCTATTGAATTGATATTTTGTACATTGTAATAAAACAATTTCAATGAAACAAACTTTAATGAAATCTTTTTAACTACCAAAAGTTAAATATTTAGCTGTATCCCATATTTTGCAATATAACACATCATTTTTTTTTACAGCCTCTGTTGTTTATTGCGATTTCAGCTCAACCATTCAACCCTGTTACCAAAGGTACTTTAATAAAAAACAAAAACTGAAAGAAATGATAATAAAAAAAATTCCATTGCTAGCAAATGTATCAATAATTACAAACAAAGCTTTGATTCCAGACAAGCTAGGATTTAATTTCAGCTTGATTTTCAACCCTGTTACTCAGATTTTAATTTTTACAATTTTGTATAAAATAAAATTTTTGTATTAATTAAAGTTTAAAATTAAGGGGAAATACACAAATCACTGACCATGTGTTGAAATATTCAAAATCCGTTCTTTTTTTAATGGTTTCAGGCTGTTTCAGGCTGTGTGTTAGTCATGGATAGTGCCTAATGGTATGTTTTCTTAGAATAACGGATAGTGTAAAGCCATCAGAGGGTCACATACCTGAAAAATTCTCTTCTCCGCCCCCCTCTGTTTGATGTATTCTTTTGGTAGGAACTCCTTCAGGCTGCAAATACATTTCACATGTTTACTCTTATACTACACAAACATTTTTCCATCAGAGCAGAACAAAACACATGAGGTCATCCGTGCGGGAATTACATCTTCACAATGTACGCCCACACCGACTCTTAAGGTTTCCAGACAGCACAGAATTCTTGCAAATAATTGTCTGGTCTAAAATGTAATCAGATAACAACTGAAAGAGCCTGTGTCTGTGTGTGTGTGTGTGTGTGTGTGTGTGTGTGTGTGTGTGTGTGTGTTACAGTGACAGTGTTGAATGGGCTGCATATGATACCGCAGCTACAAGGCATGTGGTCTTACTCTAAAAATCCTGGCTTGTGTTTTTGCTCCACGTGGGGACCGAATTGGATCTGTGCCTGAATTCCAGCGAACTCGCAGGCCTTATCAAAGGACACGGGGTGGGATCCGTTCAGAATGTCATCCCTGGCCTGAAACAGAGACAGGAAACAAGAGCAGATGTTACAGAATGTAATGAGGGTGCTAACAAAGATGTTACAGAAAGAATGCGGTGCATTCGCTAAGCAGACAAGCAGACCAAAACATCTGAAGAGCCATCAATACCTTTAAAGAATATTCAGATCAGTATTTTAACAAGAATCTCTGTGCGGAGATGAGATTGTGCATCGCTAATAAGCAAATTTAGCAACATATAGCTGCAAAAAAATATATATATTGTGAGTTGAGGAAGGCTTCTCATCTTGACATCTTGTTTTTTTAAGCAGTAGCACACAATTCGTAACATGTGATTCCTGCAGGCACGCTTTAACAGACTTACTGGGATTGTACTGACACAATCTTAGGGGCAAAATTAGTTTCTCTATTTCAGCAGAGATACAAATGCCCAAAAGGAAAAAAAGGCATAAAAGGAGCAATTGGAGTAATATTACATATTAGTTCATATTTTGTTATCGTTTGTTTAATTTCATGTCATTACGCTTGTTTTGTTTGTTTGTTTTTTTTTAGTGGAAAATTTGAAATTTAAAAGAAACTTTACACTATTTTTTCCAAACAAGTTCATACAAGAATACTATATAACAACTAATAACAATATCAGTCAAATTCAAAAACAAACCAATCTAAACAAAACCAAACGACGCCAACATACCTAAGCTCATTAGTTCAATCTTATGCGCCCTCCAGATGTTTGCGCTCTGCAAGTGAACGACGCCTTGTGGTGCCATCCCAAAGAGGTTCAAAACTCTCACGGACTTTTTCCTGGATTGCGCCCAGCTGGTGGAATGACCTCCCGATCTCAATTCGCACAGCTGAGTCCTTTACTCATATTTTCAAAAACTTCTAAAGACTCATCTTTTTCGCCTGCACTTAACCAACTAATACTAGTACTTACCTTTTCTTTTTCTTGTCTATCATATTCAATTAAAATAAAAAATAAAAAATTTCACTGGCTACGTGTTCTGTACTAGACTAACTGAGTCCATAGCACTTGTATACCGTTGTTGTTCTCTTGTTGATCTGATTGCTTCTATTTGTAAGTCGCTTTGGATAAAAGCGTCTGCTAAATGATTAAATTGTAAAATGTAAACAAACAATATCAGTCAAATTCAAAAACAAACCAATCTAAACAAAACCAAAATAAAGTAAACCAAACCAACACACTCAAAAGAAAACCCAACAAAACAAAAACAAACAAACAAAAAAAAAACTAAAAAAAAAAAACAAAAAAAACCCTCCAAAACAAAACCCAACAAAGCTAACTAACCAATAACAAACAGAAAAAAAATCGCAACCCCCCCCCCCCCCCCCCCCCCCCCCCAAAAAAAAAAAAAAAAAAAACACCCCCCACTAAAAATGGTAAAATCCAAATGAAAAAAAATAAAAAATAAAGAATAAAAAATAAAATTAAATTAAAAACCGAATCTCAACCAAACAGAAAACAAAGAGTTTCCAAATTACGGTTTGTGAAGGAAATGCAGGGGGTTTGTGAGTTGATGAAAAGCTACTGATTAATCAATCAATTGATGAATCAAAATACTTAAAATTACAATAAATAAAACACTTACTAAAAAGTATGAATCATTTGATTTTGGGTGACCAACATAAAAAATAAAAAATAAAAAAAATAAAAAAAAATTAAAATGTGAATGTGAAAAGAGGTTCAGCTGCCAAAAAAAGTTCAGGAATCTCTGTTATATGGAAAAGCAGTTCGAGAATTCTTTAAAAATTCTTCTTTTTGAGCTCCACAGAGAAAGTAACAGCATATGGGATTGGAACAACATGAGGGCAAGTAAATTCTGACAGATTATAATTTTTAGGTGAACTATCCCTTTAAGATATTTCAATAACCCTGTGTGGTGACACGGAGTGCAGTCTAATATTACAGACGGCCTGCAGCCGCTATGAAAGCGGACAGCCCATCTGTTCAAGCGTCTCCTGATATACACCTCAGTGTAGTTCAGTTTAAAACCCGAAAGGGTGCATCTTACAGAAAAATTTTAGTGCCATCCTCGCCACCGCCAAGAGAGCATCTAGAAAACAAGCGGCATCTATTCGCAGAGCCATGTTTGTGAGTTTTCAATCAATCTGGAGGAAGTCATTAGAAGAGCAGAGGCAGAAATGTACGCACACATGCTTGGCTGATGTTGTGAGTGGGGACTGAGGTCATGGAAGCTTTACATCATCATAAACAAGTCCGTGTGTGAGGGGCCCCACCCTCAGGACACCCACCAATCATCTCGCATCACTCCCAGATGACATCAACATGGTAACAGTAGCAGATACAGTCAGTGAGGTTTTAATGGGAACACATCATGACAAACTGAGATATGATGCGGTCACGCCCCCAGCGCGGAGCAGAGAAGTCCCCTTCAGCCTGCCAAACACTCCTGAGCGCATACATGTGCAGCAGCCTCAGTGTGTGTGTGTGCGTGTGTGTGAGAGCTGCCCTCTTCTGTTTCTCAAAGTATGTGGGTGTGTGTGGCACCATGTCAGAGAATTTCACGCGGGCGTGTGTGTTTACTACAGAGGAAGACAGAGACAGAGGGAGACTGAGGAAAGGGAGGAGAAGTGTTACAGTATGCGTGCATGTGTGTGTGTGTGGTGACTCACATGCACCTTTTTACCAGCATGGACATACAAAACACCTCAGTAAATCTATCAGTTATTAAGCTGACCAGCCTGACCAGATTAAAAAAAAAAAAAAGTTTTAGCTGCTTATTTTCCTCAGCAGGAATGGTATACAAATGCAGTATTCATAGTAATTCAGTATATAACAGGATACCATGGCATTATTATGTGTTTAAGACAAATATCATGATGATACTAGTACCATGGTAATACCATTTTCTTTTTGGAAATTTACCATGCTAATACCATGGTTTTCTTTAAAAATACCATGTAGTACCATGTACATTCTATACTATGATAAATGAATATGGCACCATATTTGTATAATGTTTTTGAACATGGTATTACCATATTTTCTGGACAGTACCAAGGTTAAAAACACCACGCATGGTAATACAGTGTAGTATGTAGGTTACCATACTAATATCATGATTTTTGGTTACGTAAAAACCACAGCATGCACCATGATATTGCCACATTTTTTGTTTTTGTGTATTTTTTAAGTGTACGGTATGTGCAAACTTGAAATATTGTACACACACGTTTAAAAACAAGGATATAGCCATGTTTTCCTTTCAAGCCCAGAAATACTGACCTTATATTGGCAAAAATAAGTGCTTATCCATCATCTTATATAAGTTATTAAGTGCAGGTGACAGAGAATGTGTGTGTTTGTCGGTGGGAAGTTGCTCTGAAATCCTCAGGCAGACACACTAATGCATCTGCAGCGAGCCGTGTGCTCCAGAGGCCGGTCAGAGCACAGCGGCCCGTCTGCTACAACAGCTCACGGCCTCGAGGGAAACTACGCACTAGCGCAGAGCTCCTTGAGCGGACACACACATTCACACTGCACTACTCACACACACATTTACATACATAAACATGATGCATGAAGACCCACTGGCCACTTTGTGACATAAGTCCATTTGACTCAAACCAGAGAGAGAACGAAATATGCTTGTGTGAGTGTGTGACATCACATGTAAGATCATGTGCAAGCTTAGCATGATGGAAAAAAATATCACATGATAAAGTTTTATCGGTTGTGATCAGTTGTGCTGTTATTTATTTATTTTTAACAAGTGGTAAAGATACACTAGCATAGCCTTTAGGAAATTACAAAAACTGGTGCTTCATTAATTGCAAAAATTAGTTTTTTTGTTCTAAACTAACCATCAAAATATGTTGTGTTATGCTGTTTAGCTCCGCCCCGAACATCATCTCATTGGTCTAAATTCCCACATTTGATTCTCTGTGCTTTCTGGCATTTCAAGTTTATTGCGATCTGAAAAACTATGCAAAACTCTGAAAAAAGTGCCTAATTAGGAGGAGATGTGAGGGAAAAGTAATCCATACTGCCTACGGCGGTGAAAAAGACAATCGACAAATCAGCAACTGTGAAGATATCTGCATTTCCTTCTGGGCTGACCAATAATTCATTCATAAGAGCTGTGTCACTATTTCACTGCTTTCATAAAACCATCTAACACCTACATTTCTGTGCGACAGTGGCTCTGAGAAATTAATTAATTGTTAGAGCAGGTGGTGACGAAGAGGTTTTGGCTAACTGGTGCAATACAGTTAAACCAGCCAAAAAGGCTGATAGAGGACAGACAGAATGTCAGTAAAAGAGAGTGAAAACAAGTCGATAAAATTGATTATTATTGTTAAGATCAAGCATAATTATCAATAATTACACAGGGCATCATGGCAAAATACTTCAGGTCAAGAAGCTGTCACTCTAAATCTCAGCAAACAAAACCCCTTCTCTGCAAGACATTTGATGATTGCTTTGTTTCCATTCGTCAAGTCATGTTGACTGCCCTCTCATCACTGGGCATCACAGGGATTCCACATCCCTTGTTTGAATCCTATTTCAGTGGTAGGTCTTTCAGGGTGGCTTGGGGAGGGGAGGTATCCGAAGCACATTAACTGGTCACTGGGGTTCCTCAGGGATCAGTTCTTGGACCCCTCCTCTTCTCCATATACACGACATCACTGGGTAACATCATAAAGGCACATGGCTTCTCCTACCATTGCTATGCTGATGACACACAGCTCTATCTTTCATTTCAACCAGATGATCCAACGTTAGCTGCACGGATCTCAGGATGGTTGGCGGATATCTCGGCATGGATGAAAGAATATCACCTACAGCTCAACCTGGCAAAGACTGAGCTTCTTGTCTTTCTTGCAACTCCAACTCTACTGTATGATTTCTCCATCCAGCTAGGTTCTTCTACAATCCCACATCACACCTCTCTTTATCTCCTTGCACTGGTTACCGGTTGTGCCTCGCATCAAGTTCAAGACATTGATGCTTGCATATAGAACAGCCACAGGCTCAGCACCCACCTACTTCCACTCACTACTACGTATCTACATCCCCTCCAGAAATCTGAGATCCGCTAGTGAGCGACGCCTCGTGGTACCATCACAGAAAGGCTCAAAATCACTTTCCAGAACATTCTCGTTCACCATTCCTGGCTGGTGGAATGATCTTCCCACCCCTATCTGTAATGCTGAATCTCTGAAAATTTTCAAACGACAGCTGAAAACACATCTCTTTCGAAGCACCTTGACTTCATCATAAAAAAAATCGCTTAATGTATCCCCCAATTGTAAGTTGCTTTGGATAAAAGAGTCTGCCAAATGACTAAATGTAATTTAAAGTAATGATGTCTAGCTCCGCTCACAGTGAAATATCATTGGTCAAAAGTACTGCTCCACATAACTGTATATTTTATTTCAAATATGGTCTGATTGGCTGTGACCTTGTTGTTTTGTGGCATATTTAGCTTTTTGGCAAAAACATGATACATTAAGTCAGTATGTGGTCTGAAATAGAAAAAGGGCACAAAAAGTGATCAAAACTGATCTTTTACCTGTACATAGAGAAGGTTGAGCTGGACAGGATCACGAGAGTCTACATTCTGGTCAGAATAGAAGAACTTCCTTCGTAGAAGTAATATCTCGCTCTCCTCTACGCCCTGCTCCCGAAATGTCCGACTGTGGTCCAGCCAGTTCACTGGGAATTAAATATTGGACCATGTTAGCATTAGCAATCAAATTCATGCTTTTAATTGTAAATTAACAACACTGTTCAAATCCAGTGAGCATATACTAAGGGGGTCTATGACACCAGTTATTATATCATTAAAAGATCTGGACTGTGTAAAATTCCTTTAAGCCTGTCTGAGAGTCTCTCAGTGTGGGTAAATCTGGCAGGGTGGTTTGTTTGCTAATGTTTTATTTTCACAGTTGCCAGGAGTCTCACAATCATCATCTGTGTGAAGTTTGGCTTTCAGCTTCTCCATCTTCCTCTCGTCTCGCAGGAGGGTTCTGTCTTTCTTTAGTGTTCCCATCCCATCCTCACGCTTCTCCTCCACCTGCTCTTGAATCAGTGAGTACTCCTCATAATTAGTGATTCCTGTGGAGCACAAGACAATCAGCACTCTCTTTCCATCAGTCTTTCAAACTCTCCAGCACAGGTTTTGTATGAAACTAAATAAATATCATTCAGCTTACATGAATTTATGAAAACAGCCTGACTGTAAATCATTCAGGAAAATAGAAAGAAATTACTTAATGTAAATGAGGAGGCTAAGGCTTTAAGTTCCATCACATTGTCGCTTAAACTGGCCATTTAAATGGAAAAGGACCATGTAAAGTCATATTTTTCATGTGATGCTTAAGAGTCATAAATCCAATATTGGACATAATGAGAACAAAATAAAAGATATTTTGTTTAATTGCTACTAGTGGTGTACCGATATTACAAATCCTGGCAGATACCGATAAATGGCAAATATTATAATTGTATACTATTTTGTATTAATTATAAACAATAAACACTAAAATCGATCATTTTAAATACTACAAGTGAATTCAGGCACCACAACATTATAATATACAGTATGACAAATGTATATTTATTTTGAGATAAAAAAATTAAGTTTAAATGATCTAAATGTGAAAATAGATACAATTAACATACACAAACAAGCACCTAATACAACTTTACCAAATATAGACCTTTAAGTTGATTAAGTTAAGTTAGTTAGGTTTTAAGTTAGGTTTTAAGTTAAGTTTGGTTTCAATTTAAGTTAAGTGGAACAAATAAGAACTAAAGAAAAACTTCAATATCGCCTGATGACCGACAATGTTACTCTTACTATACACAGCATTTGGAAACGGACGCTAAGAAAAAACGCGTCATGCTTCTTAACTGGTGGTTGTGCAATCATTTTTATTTTTTTCCAATTAAAACTTTAATCCTTGAGAATAATATATATTCATAATAATATATTGTTTGTTTGATGCTAATTATATAATAAGTCATATCAGAAATGTATTTTTATTCTAGAAATACATTATAGAAAATGCAGACCCATGATGTGTGAGATAATATAGAATGAAATAAAAATATAATAAATTAAAAATTACCTTGTTATAATAGTGTTTTATAATTTATACATATAACTATTATATATGCCAATAATAATAATAATAATAATAGTAAAAAAATATATATTAATATATATATATATTATTATTATTATTAGGGCTGTCAGTCGATTACAATTTTTTAATCTAATTAATTACATGATGTGTTGATTAATCAATCTAATTAATTGCAAAATAAATTTGACTGAAAATACACACAAAAGATTATTTAAAGCTGTTTTTGTGTTAAATGAGAAAGTATCAAGTAAACTTTACAAACTGTAGCTTTAGTAAGAAATATTTTAACTAGTAAACTATGGAACATAAAAGAAGATAATTTGAGAAACATCTCAGTATTTTTTATATAAGCCATTAGTAACTAAAACAGTTTTGTTACCAACCATCTTCAGAATACAGTACCTTCTTTTATGTTCCACAAAATAAAGGTTTGAAACAACATGAGGGTGAGTAAATGATGACAGAATTAAAAATTTTTGGGTGAACTATCCTTTAATGTATTTTATTTTTATTATTATTATTATTATTTATTTACTTTTTTATGAAATTATACTCTAAATGAGAAACTAAATCTGCCAGCAGGTAAAATGTGTTCATTTGATTCGTTCAACAGCTGATTCATTCAGCAATTAAATAAATGGCTCTCTTTATGAACAGACTATTGAATCATTGATTCACATGATTCGTTCAAAATGCGGATTCATTCAGAAACTAAACTGCTGTGTTGCTCGGAGACGTGCAACAATTCTGCTGTGACTTTAGGTAATATGTTCTCTGCAAAATTGAGCAAAAACATAATATTTTAGTTAAAAATATAACAATATCAACTTACTTAATGAACTGTTGTATAAAATCACATTATACTCATGATATTTGGGACAAAATCAGCACTTGTGTAATAGACTACTATATATATATATATTACATAACTACATTGTAATAATATATAATACTGTGCACAGACACGTCACACACGTCACACCAACTGGAGTCTCGTCAGTAGGTCAAGCATGTGCTGATAGTGCTAAGGTGGACCAACCCTGAAACAGAACCTACTACGGAGCAGGTTATGTTCAGAGAATAAGTTGCTATGTCTACTTACATACCCTGAAAGTTACCTCCGTTTTTGGAACCGAAAGTTGAGTTTATCCGCTTATCCTTAAACATACCCGGGTATGTCACATAACCTGCTTTCTGGAATACCCCCCAGGTAAGTTGTAAGCCCAATATTTATGCCAAACTTGACAGGATAAAAGAAGGACCCACCTATCCTACTGCAGATGGTGACCAAAAGCTCCCCTACTGTTTTGGAGTCATCCACCATTATGGTTTTGATGGTTCCATCCAGCATTTTGATCTTCTGAGGTCTCTGTTTTTTCTTGTACTCCAGGACGTCCTGTACACGATGAGAATAAGTGCTGAAATGAAGCTTAAAATCACAATGGAAATAAAAACTTACGAAAGTCTTAAGAGAATAGAGATAAGTCAAATAATGTGATTTACCCCATTCCGCAGCATGTAATAATCAAGTGTGCGCCCTGATTCCAACCAGATTCCTTTCCTGGGGTCATCATCGGACAGGAAGAGCCCGTAATCTGATGCTGCAATAGATTTTACATAATTACACAACAACTTGCCCCATGGAAGCAGATACTAAATCAAAGAGATCCAGTTACGTCTACAAATACGGTCGTAATAAATTTCAGACTCTTCATTAAAACCACAAAGCAGTTTGTCTTTGATCCTAAAAGAAACAATTGACATTTATAAAATGAGTCCAATTCATTGTGGCTATTGAGGGCAGCAATCATGTGCATCACATGGGAAAACAGTCATATAACTGTAGCTGGCCGAATAATGAATGTACACAGAGTGGCAGAGCTGCAGACTCATCCCAAAGCGATGACCCCTGTTGAGCTGATAGCGCACAGGAGTCCATTTTGCAAGCTCTAGTGAGCAGAGAACATTAATGCTTGACTTTGTGGCCGTTTGATGACTTGAGTGGAGATGGAAAGAGAAAGAGTGCACTTATCCATCAGACTCACTCTGAAGCAGAACTGGTCATCAGCTGAGGTTGCACAAACTGTAGGGTAACACTTTACCGCCCAAGTTTTGACATGACGGATACAGAAACATCTACTGATGTGAAGCAGCTGGTATAAACACAAATCGAATCCAAACTTCTGGGAAGCTCTGCACATTTTTACAAAATTTAGACCGAACACAAAAGTTCCCCTTTCCCAAGTGTTTAAGGAATATTTTGATAATACTATCACCTGCAAAAAATTTAGTATTCTTGTTTTCTCTAACACAGTGTACCATATTTAAATCCATTCCAAGTAATTCCAGATTTTTCCTCAGAAAATGTGACAAAATGTGGCAATTTGAATACATGTGTGTCAATTATAAAATTGTAAATATGAATCCAGAATTAACCTAATTAATTTAAACAAACTTGAATAGTACAGTGTATTTTATTCCAATAAGATAAAAAAGTAATCTTTATTTAAAACGTAATGAATTGTTGTGCCTCTAAAATGACTTGCCTAATCCAAACTTAACCAAGGCTGGTTAAAGAGTAAAGCGTACAATTTTAACTTCTAACGACACCAAACAGAATTTCAAAAAGACTTGCGAAAACTTTCAAGAAAACTCCCCCATCTACCATTGGTTGAACAAAAAGATAGTCCCACCCCCAAACACACCACTGATTGAGTCAGAAATGTTTTGATAACATCACAAAGGTGGGAGTTGTAGTCTCATGGAAGAGCGTAAAATGGTGGGAAGCCTAGAGGAATATTCTGCAAATCTTACCTTGTCCACTTTGGGCCTCTGGAACTCGCTCTCTGATAATCCTGCAGGCGTCATAAACCGGAGTTGAGGGTTCAAACTGCATCGTCTTGACCACATTGCACTGTCGCACACAAATCTTCAGCGACAGGGCCACCATCGTGACTGCTGCTCAAATGGGAGCACCCACTAGCACACCTGTAGAGACCGAAAGAAACAATCTGTCAGTTCTCTGAAACGACCAGCACACATTCATTCTTTGAGGTCCACACCACGACATCAAAACATGTTTTAATCTGGATTAACTGGAGCAGAAGTAAATGTGAACACAAGTGGTTTTTTGTTGTTTTGTTCTATTGTAGTGATTATTGATGATATGTGTGTGACTGTGGATATGAGAGAGAGATCAGAGCTTTGTGTAGGCTTACAATATGAGCTTCTTACTGCCAAGAGACGTCTGTAATGTAGTTATTAGATTAGTAGAACAGCACTGCCCTTTAAATACTGAGCAGAGGAAAAGATTCTACTGTCAACTGGGTGTTTAGCCTAAGCTCACTCAACCTCAACCAAATATCACAGCTATGAAATGTAATCTTTGCACAAGAGAGACACATTCCAGTTTTAAAAATCAGGTAAAGTGGTTATAGAGAGGTTAAGATCAAACAGAATATTTTGAATTATGGTAGTGATTGATTGACGCTACAAGATATCAATAGAGATCAGAAAAACACAAGATCAGATTCATAATCATCAAACTCAGAGCCGAAATCAGATTGGCAACAGACATAAGAGTAGAGAAGTGACAAGTAACTGAGATCAGATTCATACCAGAAATCAGATCTGCAGAAATCAGACTTGTTAACTGACATGAGATTTTTACCTGAGATTTGTTTGGAACTGAGATCAGACTAGTAACTGAGGTCAGACTAGTATAAGAAATTTTATTCATATCAGACTCGCAATAGATCAGATAAATACCAGATATTTGACTCCCAACAGATCAGACTCAAAGCAGCAATCAGATCTGCAACATAAATTAGACCCTATTGGGGAAAAAAAAACATGCCAGCTGGTTTGAGCTGGTTTAATCTGGTCTTTATTTAGTCATGAGCTTTATTTAGTCATGAGCTGGTTTAAGCTGATCCTGAGCTGGTTATAAAATGGTTATGAGCAGGAGAATTTTAATCATGTTAAAATCAGGTGCATTTCTTCAAAACATACCTAACCAGCATATGCTGAGATTTCTGAGTTAAAAATTGTATTAGAGTTTCAAGACTTACAACTGAGATCAGATCATACCAGAAATTTGACCCGTAACAGATAACGATAAAATGAAAGATCAGATTTGCAACATAAAGACCCAGAGCAAAGATCTGACATGAAATTTGCATCAGTGATTTCATTCGTAACAAAGATACAACTCGTAACTGAGATCAGACTCATATCTGAGATCAGGATTGTATACTATAAGAGATTTGACCCATACCAGAGATCAGACTCATAGAAATTTGACTTGTAACAAATCAGACTTAGAGGAGATCAGATCTGCAACAAAAATCAGATTCAGTACAGAGATCTGACTCGTAACTGAGATCAGATTTGTACCAGAGATTTGATTTGTAACACATCAGACACAATATTTGCACCAGAAATTAGTTTGTAACGGAGATAAGATTTGTAAAATAGACTTGACTCGTACCACAGATTTGACTCCCAACAGATCAGACTCAAAGCAGCGATCAGATCAGCAACAGAGATCAGATTCAGAGTAGAGAACATACCTGAAACTTCAGAATCATATTAGAGATTTGACTCATAACTGAGATCTAAATCATATCAGAGGTTCGACTCGTACCAGACATCAGACTCACAACAGATCAGATTCATATCAAAGATTTGAACTGTAACAGATCAGACTCAAATGAGAGATCAGATTTGCAACAGTAATCAGAGCAGAGATCTGATCTGTAACTGACATGAGATTTGTACCAGTGATTTTATTCGTAACAGAGATCCAACTCTTAACTGAGATCAGACTCATAATTGATATCAGGATTGCATAAGAGATTTGACTTATACCCGAGATCAGACTCTGTATGTGACATGAGATTTGTAAAAAGTCAGACTTAGATGAGATCAAAACAGACACAGAGATCAGAGAAGAGAAGAGAAGAGATCTGACTCGTAACTGAGATCAGATTTGTACCAGAGATTTGATTTGTAACAGATCAGACACAAAATTGAGATCAGATTCATACCTGAGAACTTAGGCATCCTGGCCAAATTCGCCTATTGACCTCCAACCATCATGGCCTCCTAACCATCCCCATAAACTGATTTGCTTCATCACTCGATCTCCTCTCCACCAATAAGCTGGTGTGTGGTGGGCGTTCTGGCGCAATATGGCTGCCGTTGCATCATCCAGGTGGATGCGGCACACTGGTGGTGGTTGAGGAGATTACCCCCTTCTACGTAAAACGCTATGAGTGCCCAGAAAAGTGCTATATAAATGTAAGGAATTATTAATATTATTACTCGTAACAGCCCGCAGACTTGCAAAAGAGATCAGACTTTCAATTAATATCAGATAATGATCTCGTAACCAAGATCAAACTGCCATCTCACCTGTATCAGATTCTTATATGCATCAAATTTGAAGAAAATGGTTTTGTTTCTCTGAGGCCTCACAAGGTGAAGTAAACCAGAATATGGGTACTGCTGTAGTAAAAGACCCTGGCCAGATTCTCTGACACTTCAGCTTGACAAAGTACTTTAAAATCAGTATCAAACTAAAATAAATATCAAAAACTCAGACCAAATAGAGGAGACATACTCTCAAATCAAAGAAACCATTACAAACTACCCAGAAATCACAGTCAGACAGTCCAGCTGAAGTGATTGACAGTCAAGTATGAAGTGAGATGTGTCTATCTGATAGTATCTCACCAGCGCCAGGAATAATTTAACAGAAGACAGAGAGGACTAATCTTTTTTTGATAATGGAATTGTGAATGAGCTCCACATTGTCTACTCACTCAGTCACCAAGTGTGCATGTGTGCACGCACACACATACACACAATAATAAGCAGGGAGAATAGCTCTGTACAGTCCTTTCATTCCTAGTAGGGTACACAAGGGACATGCAGAGGTATTGAGGACCAGATGAGAAGTCCCACAGAGACCACACACACATTGGGTTTCATTGTTTCATGGGGACATTCCATAGACATAATGTTTTTTTTTTATACTGTACAGACTGTATTTTCGATTGTTTTGTGTTTTAGTTTGTGACTTATTGTATTAGTGAGTGATTTCTGTAAAAAGTTTGTATAATGTAAATGAATTAATATAATAAAAATGCAAAACAAAAAACATGGTAAAAGTTATATATATATATATATATATATATATATATATATATATATATATATATATATATATATATATATATATTTAAATATATATATTTGCATTTTTATTATTTTATTTTTTTCTAATCAAATCCCTTATTGTTCATTGCAAAGACACTTGAGTGAGTTGTGTTCAACCAACTTTCTATGTTCCTTGCACAGAACAACCTACTGGAGAACAACCAATCTGGCTTCAAATGTAGCCACTCAACTGAGACTGCTCTCGGTTACTGAAGCCCTGAGACTGGCAAGAGCAGCTTCCAAATCATCAGTACTCATCTTGCTGGATCTGTCTGCTGCTTTTGACACAGTTAACCACCAGATTCTCCTGTCCACCCTAAGAAAGATGGGCATCTCAGGAACCGCACTCCAATGGTTCAAGTCTTACCTCTCAGGTAGGTCTTTCAAGGTGTCTTAGAGGGGTGAGGTTTCTAAGTCACAACTTTTTGCTAATGGGGTTCCTCAAGGCTCAGTGCTTGGACCTCTTCTCTTCTCCATCTACATGTCATCATTATGATCTGTCATTTAGAAGCATGACTTTTCTTATCACTTCTATGCTGATGACACTCCACTCTACTTCTTATTCCAACCAGATGATCCGACGGGTTTCTGGTAGATTTTCTGATATTTTGAGGGACATTTCTAGCTGGATGAGGGACCATCACCTTCAACTCAACATACTAAGACAGAACTGCTCGTGGACTCAGCCAACCCAGCACTTCATCACAACTTCTCTATACAGTTGGGTTCGTCAACCATAACTCCTTCCAAGATAGCCAGGAACCTTAGAGTTATGATCGATGATCAGTTAAGCTTCACAGACCATATTGCTTCAATGGCCCGGTCCTGCAGATTTGCCTTACACAACATTAGGAAGATTAGACCCTTCCTATCAGAGCAAGCTGCACAACTCCTTGTCCAAGCTCTTGTTCTCTCCAGACTGGACTATTGTAATGCTTTCTTGGCGGGCCTTCCCACATGTACTATCAAGCCTCTGCAACTGATCCAGAATGCAGCAGTAAGAGTGGTCTTTAACAAAGCTGAAAAAAGCTCACGTTACACCTCTCTTCATCAGTTTACACTAGCTACCAGTAGCTGCTAACATCAAATTCAAAGTACTGTTGTTTGCCTACAAGACAACAACTGGCACTGCACCAATATACCTAAACTCTTTAGTTCAAACTTATGCACCCTCCAGAAGCTTGTGTTCTGCAAGTGAACGATGCCTTGTGGTGCTATCCCAAAAAGGCAAAAAAAAAAAAATCACTATCACAGACCTTTTCCTGGACTGTGCCCAGCTGGTTGAATGACCTCCCTATCTCTATTCGAACAGTCAAGTCTTTGGCCATTTTCAAAAAACGTCTAATGACAAAACTTTTTTCACCAGCACCAGACAAACTAATACTAGCACTTACCTATTCTATTCTATTCTATTCTATTCTATTCTATTCTATTCTATTCTATTCTATTCTGTTAAACAAAAACTAGCTCTGTGTACTGTGCTAGACTAACTGAGACTTGTCACAGCACTTGCATATTGTTCTTCTCTCGTTCATCTGATTGCTTCTATCGTTCTCCTCATTTGGATAAAAGCGTCTGCTAAATTATTCAATGTAAATGTAAAATTACAACTAGATTTTTAAAAGAATTTTGCTTTTTTTTTATATCACAGGCACTCTTATACATCATTGACCCTTCAGCTGTATTGCGAGAACAATCGTCTGACCTTGCTAATGTACTTGCATGCACAATGCGCATGACCGCATATCTATGGCTCATATATGACACTGAGTCTGCAAGATGGAGAAAGCTAAAGACTGTGAGAAGGCAAGCAAAGTGACATACCGCCTGCCACCTTAATCTCTCGTCTACAACCTCCCAGAAGCCCCACACTGGACACTCCCATTTCTCCTTCTGGCCCTTTGTGACAGACGCAGAAAAATACCTCTCACTTCTTACCGAACTTCCAGCCAGGCTCAAAGCATTTCACCTCTCACACTGTTTAACCCCTAAAAAGCATGTGACTCTCTACTGTACATGCAGTAATAATTGACTCCTGGGGGACACTAGGAAAGCAGGAATCGCCACAGTAATATAAGAATTAACCAAAGCCCTGTGCACTTTTTCAACTGATTGTGTCAAAAAATATAGGGAATGGATTTAAATACGGTAAAATGTACTGTTTTAAATCTAAATGTCTTAAATCTAAATGCTATGTGGTTGCTAAGGTGTTCCAAGTGGTTGCTAAGGCATTGCTAGTTGGTTTCTAGGGTATTCTGGGTAATTCCAAGGTGGTTACATACAAGCCACTATGATAATCAGGTCCACAGATATAATTGTGAATATCTTGATCAATTCTGTCGAAGAAGATTCCATACATATCTAAGTTTAACAAGAGGTTCAAATGTTCAAAACTTTAAGAATGATAAACTGCAAACAGATTTGATTTGCTGTCTACACTGGAGAAGTAAAAGAAACTCAACTCAGCCTCTTTCCTTAAACACCACCCCCCTGGATTGATTTAATTATAGAGACTAAAGGTGGAGTTGGGGAGGTGGAGGGATGCCAGAGGAATTGTCAAAGAGGTGGGTGAGGTAAGCAGCCATTTATATAACTGTAAGGTTAGGCTAGTTACATTCTAATCTTTCATTTGGAGCTCTCTACTCTTGATGCAACACCTACTCAGAGTACAAGAATGAGACAAATCATAACTGTTGATGATTCCCCTTGATATAAATTGTAATTTTATTCAAGCTTTGTAGATTCACTGAAATGTATCTGATCTGTCATTGGATTTATGCACCCACTGGACAAGTGTGTGACTGGTTATAATATTTATCTGGACCAGACCAGACCAAATCAAACCAAACCAAAAAACCCAACACAAAACCCAAAACAAATGAAACTGAAATGAACACACTACAAACACACTACAATAAAAAATAACATTTCTGACATAACATGAATAATTGTAATCCTGTCTTTTCACAAACAGATAATTGTAGAAACTGTAATTGTAATCCCATCATTCTTTATTTAATACTACCTTTTTTAAACAATTTTGCAGTCCTAACTTCTGCTTTTTGAGAACAACTCTTCTCCTCTGTGACCACTGCAGAAAGTTCAAGATCAGCTAATTAGCCAGTCCTGCCTCAGCAACAGACATGAAATCTGACATGATGCTTTCTAAGCATCATCTGCTTTTAACATTGGACTTTAAAGTGCCTCTCGAGGGCATACTCTCTAAACAGAGCCAGGGCTTCTCCACGACTGCAGCCAAATTAAGTTATGCTGTTGTATTTACCAAAAAAAGAAAAAAAAAGTTTCCGGATGTAGACAAAAAGACGCATGAAAACATGCTTGGGGATGCAGTCGTAAAAACTGCCAATTCAATTGGGCCGAGGGAGAAGATGGGGCCATCTGGAAGGGATTGCAGTACGGTGATTTGCAGTAATAACAAAAGCAAAGAGCAGAGCCCCAGAGGCCACTAGTCCTGAATTCATTACAGAGTGTGTGATCGGAAGGAGAGTGTACTTTCAGTCGTCTGGTTCTTCTCACCTAAACAGGTATTATAGCAGGGAAAAACTTTGATTGTAACTTTGACTATAAGTAAAGTTTGGCCCACACTGCATCTTGTTTACAACTACTATAACAATGCATAGCTAATCAGTTTTATTGATTTGTGTTGGAAACATGTATATTAATAAAGTTAGCATTAAAGTCTTCATGGAAAAACGTGACAGGAAAGAAAACATGTATGATACAAAACTTTCGTTCAAATAAATGTTGTTCTTTTGTACTTTCTATTAATAAAGAATCTTAAAAAAATATATTACATTTCAAAAATGAAAATAAATATTTATTGAGCAGCAAATCGGCATATTAGAATAATTTCTGAAAAATCATGTGACACTGAACACTGGAGTAATGATGCAGAAAATTCAGCTTTGCCATCATAGCAATAATTTAACACACTAAAATAGAAAAGTTATTTTAAATCGTGAAAATTTCAGAAAAAAAAAACAAAACAAAAAACACCCCCA
The DNA here is from genome assembly GCF_018340385.1 of Cyprinus carpio. Taxonomy (NCBI): domain Eukaryota; kingdom Metazoa; phylum Chordata; class Actinopteri; order Cypriniformes; family Cyprinidae; genus Cyprinus; species Cyprinus carpio. The sequence continues at coordinate 16,513,659 of NC_056621.1, read as the reverse complement.
AAACCTAACAAACAAAAAACAGACAAAATAAAAAAATAAGACAAACTCATCAAAAACAGACCATAAGACATGAAAGTGAAATTAACAGTCTAGTGTAAATATAATATTTTAGTAATACAATGTATATTTTTTAACGAGTCCATAAAAAAATGCAATAATGACATCATCCATTCCAGTCAAAGTCTCTAAATTGCTACACGTGTTGTTCATTGTTAGTTTAAAATAACATTCAGATTTCTTAACATTTTAATGTTAATTTTTCTTTTAGTTATAACTTTGCACTTTTAATGTTTTATTGTTTTTAAAAAAAAAGTGTTTTTTTGAGGTGTTTTCTGAAGAAGCAGAAGTTTTTTTTTCCCCCAGCATACTGTCAAAAACCTCCACAGCTCAACTCCAGGAAATTGCATAAAGACAGTCAATCAGATTGGACTTGCTAAAAGCCAGATTCTGTCTAGCGAAATCAATCAGCTCTTGCCATTTTTTGTGTACAAAATGTATCAAACACTGATTGACTCTTCCACGGCTTGTCCAGACGTATGACGTCTATGGCTATGGTTCATCTAGAATTGGTTGGCGGTGTCAGCTTGTACAAATTTGTCTTCTGTTAAGTCTAAACTATTCAATATGTGTTGCTATGAGCATTCTGTTTACTGTTTACACACGACTGACAGTTAGTACTACAGATGATATTGTTTTCTAATTCTTACTTAGTTTCGCCAGATGTCCAAATAACCATCCCTCTCCGAACATCTAAAAGCAGTGAGTCACAAACTTCTGAATCCTTGCTAATGATCACACTGTGTGCAAATGTGTGTCTATGTGGTCTCCCAAACCATTTTCTCATGCCCCGGTTGGTATGAGAGTCAGGCCCCGTAGAGCAACAATCTGGAAGCGTTTGCGCTCGGAACTGGAGCAAGAATTCCAAACGGCTTTGGAAGATGGACACAAGAACCTCCAGCTGTGATTTGTAAACATCACCGGCCAGCTGCTAGCAATGAGAGGCCAGGATGGTTGCGTTAAACAAGGCCTATCTTTGTGAGACTTACTTTTATTATAAACATTGGCACCGCAACAAAGGAAGGGCGATATCAAAGGTAATATTGACGAAGGTCGAATAAATAGAGAGACGATCATAGGTCTTGTTCTTCTTTATCATTTTTTCGTCAAATGAAAACACTCCATCTATTTGGGGATGGTCTGAGTGAACTTTAGCTTGGAAAGACAAACAGGATATTTTGAGGGAGATGGAGATATGGAAAGACATGAGGGCGATCTACAGCAGGCTCCCTCTCAAACACACACAAACACAAGAGCTCCGTATCACAGCGATCATCTGCTTTACCTAGCTGCTCTGGTATGCACTAGACATAATGCTGCTTTCAACTGATGAGTTTCCACAGATCACAGGCGAATCTGAATGTGAAACTGGACATGATGATCTAAGCTCGGAATGAGGAAATCTTTACGCGTGTAAATAAATAACTTACGGTTAAAGGGAACGTTTATCCAAAAAGATCTTCTGAAGAAGATCAAAAGCTTGGGATTAGTAGTTTTTTTATGTTTCTTTTTTATGCCCATCAAGGCTGTATCTATTTGATCAAAAATACAGAAAAAGAAATGTAATTTTTGTGAAATATTATTTCAATTTAAAATATCATTTTTTTCTTTCTTTTTTAAAGAAATTAATACTTTTATTTCGCAAGGATGTGTTAAATCGATACAAAGTGATACTAAAGACTTATACTCTTATAAAATATTTTTATTTGGAATAAATGCTGTTCAAAAAAAATATCCTGAAAAAAAGTTTCACAGGTTCCAAAAAAATGAATAAATAAATAAATAAAAATTAAGCAGCACAACTGTTTACAACACTGATAATTGATCAGCATATTAGAATGATTTCTGAAAGATGATGTGACACTGAAGACTGAAGTAATGATGCTGAAAATTCAGCTTTGCATCACAGGAATAAATTATATTTTAAAGTACATTAAAATAGAAAACCCGGAATTTAAATTGCAATTATATTTCACAATATTAAGTTGTTTTTTTTCTGTATTTTTGATCAAATAAATACAGCCTTGATGAGCATAAGAGGCTCCTTTAAAGGGGTCATATGATGTGATTTCAAGCTTTCCTTTCTCTTTGGAGTGTTACAAGCTGTTCGTGAATAGATAAGATCCTTGAGACTAAGTGCCATTTCATAGTCAACGCATCAATACGCATACGCGTCCCCAAGACTACGCATCGTTACGCTTCGGCCGCCATTATGCGTCGGTGCGTAGCCAAATGTGTCGTCCTAGTTTTTGATACGCGACGCGCCGATGCATGCAATACTATGCGTTGTCAGTGGGGGCGACATTGCAAGTACTGTACATTAATTCAAGTATATTATGTTTACAGAAGAAGAAGGTTTGAATACAATGGCGGGCGAAGAGGAAAAATGATGCGAGCTTATACGTATAACATACCACCGCCTATCTCTGCGGTGCCTTTGTTGCCGCCGATGTAAAATCAGCAATAGAATGCACTCCTCTTCAGTTGCCATTGTGATCTGAATATCACGTGACTCGACTCTACTAATATCACCTGACTCTACTACCCCCTGTTGCGTGAGCGGTGTATTGCATACACGCATCGCCTGTGACGCTTGCGTCCACTGTTTAGACTATGAAAGGGGAGCGTGTCGTTCGCGTCACTCGCATTGCTTGCTTGCGTTGCTCGCGTTGACTATGTAACGGCCCTAAAGTCTCAAATCCAAAGAGATATTCTTTATCAAAGATAAGACTGCCACGTCTCCCTAAAACGGCTCATTCAAACAGACCACCACATGTCTACGTCACTATGTGGAAATATTTGTGTAATGCCACCCAAATGTTCACGCAAAGAAAGAAGGCGTGGTCTCAGTAACCGCAGTTAGTGTTGAAGCAGCCACATCAGGGAGATGCTGTGGCGAAAGCACTTTACAAGTAGATGCATTAAGGAAGCTTTAAGATTACTTACAACAGAACAGCAACACATTTTATGGATGACCGTTTTGTGAATCTAGGAGAGGAGGTAATTCTGACTTTGCTATGACAATCTGGCGCTTCTTAATCAGCTACTGTAAGTATGTTTTATTATTAAAGTATTTGCTATTGACTGTTCAAATGCGGAGTTTTGCGCGTTTTGTGTGTGCATATGTGTGTGTGTGAGAGAGAGAGACAGGGTCACACAGTGGAGTCAGCTGTCTTAGCCATCTGTGGCTTGTATACTGCAAACACATAGAAGCTTCATCACTGTGTCTGTCACTCGATTCTGTTCCCCTTTCGGGCTTGAACTGATGGTAAAACTAAGGACTTTATTAACTGTCTTTACTTTTTTTTGAAAGATGAAGATCACGATTATGGAAAGGGGTGTTACATTTCCGACGAGTGCTTGCCGTGATCGGCCAATCACAATGCACTGGGTCAGTTGGCCAATCAGAGCAGACTGTGCTTGTCAGAAGGAGGGACTTTGTAGAAAATTATGCATTTGAGAAAGGCGGGGAATAGAGGACCTAAAATAATGTACAGTATTTGAAAAATAATGTGTTTTTTGAACATTAAAGCATGTCAACATATTCTGTTACACCAAATACACAAAATAATGATCTTTAAAAAAAGCATCATATGATCCCTTTGAGAATCTTACTGAACCCAAACTTTTGAACGACAGTGTTTTTTTTTTTGTATAGTAGTAGTTGTTGTGGTATAGTTATTTTGGACCCCATTACAAAAAAAAAAAAGGAAACAGAAACTTCTACTTCAAAAGTCAACAGAAGAAAGCAAGTCATAGAGGTTTGAAATTACATGTAGATGAGTAAATGATGATACAATTTTTCATTTAGAGACCAATCTTTCATCACAGGAGAATGTGGCCTTGAATTTCCAAGAATCCCATTTAGCATTTAGACAGCACTCGCTTCACTTCACAACATTCAGATCACCATGACCATCTGAAGTAACCGAACCAAAGCGGCTCATTATTGGACTCATCCCTGTAATTTCCTGCTCTCTCTTCGCCTCTTTTTTCATTTGCTGCCTTGGTTCATTCACATGTATAGCACGTGCTTGTCTCATCAAGCCATATCAGGACATGGTAGTGAATCACATAGCCCCACTTTTATTGACAATAATTGGAAAGAAATGACAGGAAAATGATAGGAAGAAAGAAGAAACAAAACTGGAAAATGGTGTAAGCCATACTCAAACTCATGCCAGCCACATGAGCATCATGGCTCAACATATCACATACTGTAATTTCATAAAACCCTTGGGGCTGGGTTATTTAGAATTGGGCAAGTAAGCAACCACCTAGCAACTGCCTAGAAACACCTTTGTAACCTCCCACAAAATCCAAGCAACTGCCTAGCAACACCATAGCCACCACCCAGAATACCCTCCCAACTTAGCTTAGCTTAGCTCTAAACACCCAAGCAAACTGCCCAGCAACCACCAAGCATACCTCAGTAACTACCTAACAAAAACATCCTAGCAACAACCCAGAAAAACCTAGCAATGGCCTGGCATCCCCAACTGCATAGCAATTCCATAGGAACCCTAAAAAACATCACAACTGCATAAAGACTAGGGTTAGGAGAATAATAATAAAAAAAATTAATAATATTTATATGTTTCTCTCTCTGGTTTTTATTTTGGGTGGTTCTGGGTCGATTCGTAGAATTTCAGAATCGATTCTGAGCTTAGTTTTACCCAGATGCACGATGACGCCGAGTTTGGTTTAGAAACACCCATATTCTGCTTGCTTCAAATTCCTCAAATACCACTCGAACCTTCCGTAAAATAATCTTTCATAAAGTTCGGAAAGGTTGAAACGAATTACAATGACATTCACAGGCTTCATTGCACAGGATGCGCTGTGAGAGATGGCCGCTTTGTTTGATGTTAAACTTGAAGTGTGTGGTCTCGCCCCTCTGTATTTTCCTTACAAATGCTCTATGAAGTCATCATTTATGTGGTTTGGAATGCAGTGGACTTATTTAAAATATGAACCTCACTAACAGAAGGCTGCCTTCAATTTAAACTGCTGACGTGTGCTTTGTTTGTGAAGACTGCTCGCGCTTGCGGCTCTGGCAACTCTGTCTAAGTGGTTTAATGCTCTTGCATCTCAAAAAGTTTTTATGACGCAAAATTAATGTAAACACATCCAGTTATATCTTAAGGGATTAAACGGACAGGACAAGCCACATTACTTGTGAATGCAGCTTAATAGATCTCCCGCTGTCTATGATGTCAGTAAAGATCAGTTCAGAAAAATGTCAGATAATCTTAAATACTGAAAGCACTATTTTTTTTTAGATGCTTCTATGTAATATGTTTCTATGTTCCCCTTTATTATTTGCTACTTGCTTGTATTTTTTTAAGTTATATTAGTATTAAAATTCTTGACCTAAAACTGTTTTAATTATGTTTTTCAATTTGTAATTATTTAAAAAAAAAAGTACTTAATTACTTACGTAATCCCCTAGCAGCACCCTAGAAATGCCCTGGCAACAACCCAGAACACCCTAGCAATACACACACGAAACACTCAAACACATCAACGCCGTAGCAACCCCAAAGAACACCATATCAACTACCTAGAAACCAGCCAGAACAAACTAACAGTGCTACATAGCAATGCCCTAGCAACCCTAAATAAAGCACAATAGCAACTGAATAGAGTATTCCTAGCAGCTACTTAGCAACTGCCAGGCTTGCAACAATCCAGAACACCCTAGCAACTGCAAACCTTGGCAACCAATCAAAAGCATTCTCATATGTCACAGCAGCTGTTTACTGTTCTTATGGCAAGCTATTAATGATGCTAACTGTGTTTAGATCCACAACCAACCACAACCCCACTGCAAATGATGACATCCATATTAACGATCTCAGAGTCATCAAACTGGGAGTAATTGAAAAACCATAAATCAGACGGCTTTAAAAACAGCTTGCCTCTCCGTACGCACATTAATCAACCTTCATAAATACAGGAGCTGTAAAGAGCCGTGTCTGATTTATCCTGTACCCCAGAATCATTGCCATTGCTTCATTACGATTCCTGTATTATGGGTCGCTGCAGGAACAGCAAGTAGTCTATCTTAAGCATGCGTGTCTTATAAGCATTAAGCATGAAATTTAAGTGCATTGTGATTAGAGCAGAAATATGAGACCAGATTTACCATATCCATACAGCACTCTCATTAATCGTGATCTATAAATTAGTTTGTATAATAAAAAAATAAACAAACAAATTTTTTTTTAATGTGCAGTGTAGGTCATCATATTATCAGCTAGGTTCAACAACTCCCAAAAGACTATTCCTTGGAGTAGAAAGACTTGTAAATAAGTACCATCCAAAAAAATTTGTAAAAATGGTACCTTTAGGGGTACAACAGCTTGTCACACCGGGGCAGTATCCCTAAAGGGGTACCTTTGTACCTTCTTTAGTACCTATTAGTACCTTAGAGTAATTATATCCTTAAGGTAGTAATATTTACTCTTACGGCATTATAGGGTCTTTCGCACCAAGAAACCTTTTCATAGTTCCTAGAACTATTGGCGGAAGTTCCCGCCTTTTGGCGTGTTGTATTTAGTTCTAGGAACTCCGTTTGGGAGAACTAAATTAGCTCCTACTATAGAGTAGGGTCAAAAACAGTTCTATAGGAACTACCAGTGACACAAATGTACGAATAAAGATGTCGCTGTCAGCTGCTTCAGAGTTCCTGTTGCAAATGCAACTAGGAAAATGGTCTGAGGGGGAAATTGGTTCTTTAGGAACCATCATTCTGACTAGTTCCCAAAACTAAGTTCCTAGAACTACGCGGTACGAAAGCCCCTTATTATGATCCCTTTAGGGGTACATCAGCTTGTCACTAGGGCAGTACTCTCAAATGGAACACCTTTGTATATTCTTTACCCTTAAAGCGTGCGTTATTAGTAACATAAGAATGAATATTACTGTTCTAAGGTACTACCATGCAACCTTTAGAAATAAAGAAAGTACAAAGATGTCCCTTTGGGTATTGCCACAGTGACAAGCTGATATACCCCTAAAGGAACTATTTTTTTTATGAGAGTGTACCACGTTTTAATTCTATATAATTAATATAATGCTTAACATGATTTACCCAAATAGGACAATGCTGGTTCGGGAACAACATGCTGCAAGAAATTACAGGCTGTTGTGATATGAATGCCACTCAACCAGTTTTATTTAACAACATCGCCCCAAGGTGTCACAGTGATGGACAACTGTCCAAACAATTGAGGTTCATCAATCGACTTTACTGAGGGATCAGAAGCAGGACATCGAGAACCATCTTAGACAAATGTGGTGCCTGAGCTTCAATACCTCACAAACCACAACTTTTGCATATCTTGTGGGGTAAACAGTTTGACAAACTGCACTGGTTTTGGAATAATTGGGGTTATTTTGTCTTGGGTCTTCACTGCTACACTGCAATAAAAAAAAAATTAAGCATCAAGACCGGACATCCTTTTTTTCCCCTCACAATGACTAGCAATTCACATTCTTATCAACCTATCATTTCCATCCAACCTACACCTAAATGAGAAGGAAATGGTAGGTTGAGACTTAGGTTATGGTTAGTGTGGGATAGGGTTAATAAGAGTCCACATCAAAGTCAAACTTTGCTACATAACCAAGTTTATCATTGCATTTTATAAAAAAAAAAAACCTGACTTCTTACCTGGTAACGCTAGTCTTTCAGTAGTAGAAGGGGAAGGTTAGTCAGGGTATTTTAAGACATTTTGGGACATCTGGCCCCTCCCTACGGCACTGAGACGCATCGAGACAAGGAGGGACACAGACAAGTCCTTAAGGACTTCCACTGATGTAGCAAATTAATACAGGCTCCAGCTAAACCAGGACAGAGTGACAAAGCCTGACGATCACAAACATGATGCAATTGATTGTTTGATCATTCAGACAGGCTTTTTGAACAAAAGAAGACTTTTATTTGGGATGGAAGTTTGTGATTTGCATGGAAAGGACATACGGCTATGTAGAGAGTGTGGAAAATCCCTGCTCTAGTTCTAAATGCAAATGACAATGGCACGTTGACCCGTAGACGAAGATAATTGTCAAATCTGCTCAAGACTTTGGCTTCTTAGTTACATTACAGTGCACTGGGATCCTGAGTGGATTTTTCGGTCTTCTGATAAAACTGACACCATTGTGTGATAATTGGGTCAATCGTATTTCAGGAGAGGTTGGCGGTCTTGAATGAGAAGGAGGTTAATATCATGGATGCAACACATGAAGTGGACACAAGATAGGATTCTTGTTAAGTCTCCAAACTGTTTCGGATAATTTTACAACTCGACTGGAAAAACTAGGCCATACCAGGCTGAGACAATCAAATAACATGGTAGCTTTTCCATCATCTTAGTCAAAGCAGTCTTCCTGTCCTAACCAGGTTGCAGAATTTTGGATGCTGGTATCCCCATGAGGCTTCTTAACTGGTTTAACCAGCAATACTTTCTTGGTAATCTAGCTTCACTAGTCAACAAGCTTTACCAGTTAAGTTCTGCTAGTGAGCAGTGGATCTAAGCTGGTAACAGCAGCACAAACAAGTCTGGACCAGAATGGAAATGGAGGGAAGATGGTCCACCAGGTCAATCTTGGCCCTGTTGCTTTGAAGTCAATCACCCAAACCAGCCTGGATGAACATTTCCCAATTAATAACCATAAATGCTAAAAGTGCTATGTTAAAGCTTAAACAACTGAACATTTCCCAATTAATAACCATAAATGCTAAAAGTGCTATGTTAAAGCTTAAACTGATGTTTTTGAGAAAAAAAATGGATGCGTGGTTGATGGTAAAATTGCTATATTTTGAGAAATAGCCTCTATGATGTGAAAATCATCTTGTTTCTCGAGTTTGCACTTTTTGGTTCCGTTCAACTTTGAATTTCAGCTATAATTAGCACTACGCTAGTGTGTCACTATGCTAGCTGACAGAAATATGATATCCTTGTCTCTGAGTGGTTAAAAAAGAAAAAAAAGAGGCTCTTCAGACAATCCTTCTAAAAATACAAAAAACCACACAATGTAGAACATCCACCACCAGCTCTCTCTCTCTCTCTCATTTTCCAATTTGTTCCATTGTTCAGTACCATTGATAAATCCCCATCAAGCTTTTGATGGTATAGTAGTGTATATTGTTATTGAAACTTCATAATATTTCACTTGATTATCACCCTCTGGAAAAAGTCTTTGGAAAAAGTCTAACTAGTAAAATGTTTACACGTTATGTGAAAACCATAAATAAAATGGCAATTTGAACTCTTTGAATAAGCTCATTCTTTTTTTTGAGGATCTCACAAACTCAACCATCAATGGGTGAATTAACTTATTCCTCTTCGCGTGTGTAAAATTATAAAAACTTAAGTCTCGCTGCGTTGTTTCTGTTGTGTGGGCTATTCAAAAGCCGCGCGCTTCACATCTCAAAAGCGCGCTCGGGCGCGGGGGCTGGCGCATTAGAAGATAATCCATCGCGTGTTTTTCATATGGATTACTTTTCACAGAATATTTGGTTTTCAGCACACTTGTTTAGTTTAAAAGTAGACATGTCAGGCTTTCTATAGATACTCTCTCTCCCTAGTCCTCTTCGTTGAGTATTCACTGAGTTACAGTTCATTTTAATGACGCATTTGTATCTGAAGAGCGCAGACAAAGGCTGCAGACAGCACCTTTATTTTTATAAGTGCACAAAGTTTTGTTTGTTAATGTCTGTATACAAAAAAAAGTAGACCCTTTACAGATTCGATTGATGTATTGCACTTATCTGTACGATCAAAACTGAAAGTGTAATTTAAGTTCTTTTCGGGGTTCTCAGGAGAAAATACCCCAAAACGCGTATACGCGTTAATCGACTCCATGGAGGGTTTATTAATGCTAAAAGTGTTATGTTGTAGGTATGATAGTGGTGATGTTTTGAGGATTTAACAAAAATGATGGAGTAGTAAGAAAGAGTTTGGAGGTTATGTTTTTATTCAGCTATATTAGCACTACGCTAGTGCTATGCTAGCTGACAGAAATGATGAATCCTTGTCTCTGGGAAAAACCGAAAAAGAGGCTCTTCAGACGCTAAAAATACCACACAATGTAGAACATCCACCACCAGCTCTCTCTCTCTCTCTCATTTTCCAATCCCCATTGAAATTCACCCTCAACCATATGGCAATTTGGCCTCTTTGAAGCTCATTGGATCTCACAAACTAATCAATGTGTTAACAGTCTTGTGTGTTTTAAGTTTCTGCCATGTTCACACTGGCCTCCAGCGCTTCCAAACACACAGTGACATTGAGATCAACCCTTTCCGAAGCTGATCTCATCTTCAGAGGTTTCTGTGTGATTTAGTCCGATATAAGGTGATTCCTTGTGATCTAGCTGAAAGTCTGCAGAGACATAATTCTCCTAACAAGCACAGGGGCAGAGTAACAAACAGTCAAGAAGGGTGAGGAAACAACACACCCAAAAACAAATGCTCATGGGCATCACAAATAGAAGTACACACACTACTAGTTTATCATTTCTATTCAGTGAATTTCAAGTGCAATGGTCCCATTGCACTAAAATTTTTTTTTTGTTTATCATTTATTTTTTTTGTATATACAATGAAAGTCAATGGGGTCCAAAACAACATAGGGAAAAAAAACACTTCAAAGATTTGTTTAGACGTGAGGGTGAGTAAATGACAGAACTTTAATTGTTGGGGGTGAACTATCCCTTTAACTTACTCTTGAGGTAACAAACCTCCGTACTCAAGGGGGCGATAGAGTTAACTTCAAATGTCTGTGCCTTTAACCCAGACGTGTTATTATTCAGGTCTCTATCTATAAATGTTTGAACATTTGAACAAAAACTATCAAGTTCAGCAAGATTCTTTTCAAAATGCTAGCTATAGCACCCCTAGTGGAAACACTGAGAATAAATGGTTTTTAGTTTTTAATTTAATAATCAAAATGATTGAGTTTTTACTTGGATTTTATCTGCTACTAGATCCTTTGCATTTATTTGTGCACCATGTAATTAACATTCACCTTAGTCATTCTGTGACAGTTACGTCCACTTCACAGCACTTTTAAAGTGACATCCATGCCAAAAGCAACTTCCTGCCCTTCAAAGTAAAACTCCCAGTTAATTAGTGTTAGGTTGTGATCCCAGGACATACTGTGGGAGAAGACGGAGTGAGGGCCAATGAGAGGATTCATTAAGACTAAGAATACATAATACATTCAGAATCCCTCCTTATCTTATTACAGGGACAGAAACGAGACATGGAGAATGAGTGTGAGAGAGGAAGAGAACATCTCATCTCCACCCTAACAGCTGCATATACTCAGACACCCACCCGCTTGAGTTGCCATGGCCACGGTGTGTGTGTGTGTGTAGTGCTTAACCACGCCTCACAGGGTAGGAGTCCCACTAACTCCAAAAAACACACTCCGGCTCCCCAATAATCTCTCCATTACAATTCACTCCCCAACAGCCTGGATTCAGTACTCAAACTGCTCTCTAGGGTTTAATGGCACACTTCTGACTCTACGGCTAACCATAAAGTTAACGTTTTGGTGGCATTTATTTGGGCTATTTACTTAATCGGTAACAATCACTAGTTAACTGCTGTTAATTCTTGACAAAGTGCATGCTAATACAAATGTACTAATTTTTGTAAATTACAAAAACAACAGCAGGGTGGCAAATTAACACCCACCACTAGCCAAATAAAGGTGTTTTTGCACAGTGGTGAGTCTTATCTACCAGACGCTGTGGTGGGTGACCGGTTTCAAAACTGTCTGTGAATAAAAAGAGAATTGTGGGATTGGATCTGATCGCATCTGATTTTACATTTATTTATATTTAGGACTATACAACACTATATTTTGATTATTTTATTATATATTGTGATCTGAACTGCATTATGATAAACATTTCACTTTATAACTGACTTTTAAAGTGGGCTCAAACATTAAAAAAGCATTATAAAAATGTTAATAAAAACACATTACTGTTGTAAATTACACTTACACACAAATGTACATAACATTTGTGTTTTACACAAGTTGTAATACTAATGTTTACATCTTAAATTCTTCACTTTCAAACATTCAAGTTTCGTTCAAAATCAATCAAAAATGTTTAAGCTTTCAAGAACGTTTAAGCTTTTAAAAGTTTTATTTTGGCGAAATACTGGTAAAAATGCTGTAAACGTCTGTCCACAAAAACACTGGAAATTATGCAAATGTCTAAATAAGGTGAACCTAGCACACAAAATGCAATACGAAATACATGTTAAACTCACAGCACATGCAGAGATACAGTTTGCTGTATTTACCATGAACAGAGCTGCTGAAAACACTGGATCGTGAGCTGCTCGTGTGTAAACAGTGCCGCCCTTTACTCTGAAACATACAAAGCAGCATACTCCGGGAAGCTGAGTAAGTATGTAGTCTATTCAACTTGTTAAAAGTTTACAGTGTTACTTTTTCTCAGATTAAAAGTCCACCCAAACTGACGGTTTGATGGTGAAGCAGACAGCCAGACCTCCCGTCTCAGTGGTGGACTGGGGTTCAGTGAATTCTGTGATGTGGGCCGGGCAGCTGCCATTATCAATTAACCTCACAGGAAGCTTTTCTACAACTGAATTCTGCAGACTTCTCATCGGGCCGCTGTCGGAGGGAATGTCAGTCAGCGGGAGGATGGAGGGAGGAGGGGCAGCAGGTTTGCTGATCTCTAGTAACCTTCCAGCGGCTGCCTCAAGAGCGAAATATAAAAACACACTGCCAGGAATGTAATCAAATCAGGCAGAAACACTGGCCTGTTATTCTGAGCTATTTCTGTCCTCTCTCATTCTCACTCTCACTCATGAAAGAAGAAAAAACAAAAGACTCAATTACTAGCACTCCGTCCCTCTCTTTCCCTCCCTTGTTCCTCTCCTATAGACCTGTCCAGACAGATATAGTATCGCAAATGTAAATGTACCAGATAACCTAAAGTATGCATGAATGTCAATGGAAAGTGACAGTTATGAAGGGAAATCTTGTTGATACAAAGGCAGAAAACTCATGTTTGTCATCTTGTATACAGTGCTGGAGTGTGTAGCATGACCTGTGGTCTCATGTAGCTGGACTTGTGACTATCAGCATAAGGTCTGGTCCACTAACTAACCAGCATATTTTATCCAATAACCGCCACTTAGATAGGACAGGTGTCTGACCACACTTAAATGAAAATTCAAGTTGTTTTCAGTTGTGGCCACATAATGAGTTGGCAACTGTATGAATGATTGCATGTTTGACAAGAGACCAAAGGGGTTGCGAAAATATTGTTTGCTTGTGTGATAGTCATTGTCCTATATGAGGTACAAAGAAGCTGTTTGGAAATTGTTTCATTAAGAGACACAAATAGAACAGAAATATTTTGAAGGGTTAAAAAAGAAAAAAATATTATTACTTCATTTGTTAAATGTTGTTCAATTTTAAAATTTTAGCTATAACAAATGATGCACAATTTATTGCCATAAAAAAAATCAAATAGGCCTACCTTAAAAACCTCAAATACCTCAGAAAACAAAAGCACATCAAAGACCCCAGAAAACAAAACTCAAGTACCTCAAAACCTCAAAGAACAAAATAAGCACCTAAAAACTCCAAAGAAGAAAATGAGCAATTCAAAAACCTCAAAGAACTCAAGTACCTCAAAAAATCTTAAATAACTATTCAAGTACCCCAGAAACATTAGAAAACAAAACAAAATAAGTAGGCATACTTCAAAAACCACAAGGAACAACTCAAGTACTTCAAATAACTAATTTTAAAAGAACTCAAGTACCTCAAAAAAAAAAAAAAAAATACTGAAGTACCTTAAAACCCTCAGAAAACAAAACTAAAGTTCATCAAAAACCTCTGCAAATAAAGTTAAAATACCTCAGAAGCCTCAGCAAATGTGCGTAGACTTTTTAACAATTCAAAATGAATAATTACAGACTATTTCAATATTATAAAAATAAACAGATCTACACACAGATATCTAGTTTACATGTCACTATGTCCTTCAAATGAAATTCAAAGATTTTATGCCAAATATGTAGCATATAGGGGCAAATCCACTGATTATTCATGCTCGGAAGTGCTCATCTATAAACTTGGTCAACACAACACAGAGGTGTACGGGTCAAATGACCCACTAGAATATACCTTACAAAACAACTCTGTGATTATGAGGTATGCAAATGGGGATTTTCACACATATTAAAGGTAAAAGGTTTTATTTTTTATTAGGGTAGAAGACTGTTTTGAACGACCACAGGTGGTAGTTTAGAGTTTCAGCAGAACTAAACGTTTCAACTGTTGGAGTTAAAAATCATGACGATGTGTCTGAAAAAGACACTAAGAATGTTACCTCTCACGTTTCACTGTAACAGTTTCCAGACAAACCTAAAACAGGTTCACTTGCTGGCTCATAACATTCTGCACCTTCAAAGGAAACGACAAGAAAATCTCTCTTTTCAAAGACATGGTTGCCAAAACCACTAAAATGGACCTCAAGTATGTTTTGACAGAGTAACACACATAACACAGGTCTCAGGTCAGCTAAAATCACAGTCTTACATGAGAAGACTAAAAAAAAAAAAACGCCATGGGGTGAAAGGATATTACAAGTTTATCACAGGGCTCTGATCAGTTTAGAAAGAAATAGCCAATAAAGCAACATCAGAACATGAGCTGACAGAATCGAGTCAGCTAGCCTAGCCTCTAACCCATTAGCAGCAAGCCACACGCGAACGGCCTTGTGCAACATAAATCCCACGCTGTCTGCCAAGGGCAGTAAATCACAACTCTGCAATCTTCCAACCAGCAAACCAGGGTCAGTGACAAATAACAGAGTCCATGATAAAGAAAACAAAAAAGCTTTTAAAAATCTAGTTTAAAACACATGCCAAGTTTTCAGAAATGTATTTGCTGTATTCCTGTTGGTTTCAAATGGTTTTGGGAAACCTTTTTTTTAAAGAAAGATTTTAATAAGTCTAAAAATGTTAAATGCTAGGTTATCATAAATTATTAATTCATAAATAATTATGTTTTTTTTGTAAGTCCCACAACATGACATTTCACAACCTAAATTAACCTTGCCTTATCATGAAACCTGACAGAGTAAAATAATAATAATAATAAAAAAATAAAAATAAAAAAAAAAAAAAATTTTATATATATATATATATATATATATATATATATATATATATATATATATATATATATATATATATATATATATATATATAATAAGAGGCTTATTTCCTAAAACACAGTAAAAATATGTCTATCGATAGTCTGTCTGTATAGATAGATAGATAGATAGATAGATAGATAGATAGATAATATTTATATATATATTATTGGGCTTATATCTAAACAGGAGACAATAGACAGAATGAGAGAGAAAGCTAGAACTGGGTTAAAATCCCTGCTGACTGTAATGTCAAGAACCGTGATCGAGACCTTGACTGTGATGTAATGGAGTAGGTCTTGAAAGCGAAGAGCAAGAGATGTTTGGAAACATGATCACGGTTAAACATGAGGAACAGCGAGAGGGACGCTTGGAGATTGAGTCAGGACGGCTGACAAAGAGGCTGAAGCCGCTCAAGCAAGGAGTTTATGCGAGTCAGCGTAAACAATGGTGAGGCTCGATAGGTCTGACAGGTTTAGATAAACTAGATGGTGTGTACTACGGTTTTCAATCGTATAAGTCCAGCTGAGACGAAAGAAAAAGCTTGTGGGAGCCAAAGACTGAGTGTATTGTCTACACCGTGACTTTGTGTATTTCACGGCTCCAGGAAAGAAAAATACAGTGAGTGCTGCTGATCAAAGTGAGAAGTGACTGGGGTTACATGCTGCTGGATGTACATTTGCACCGGACGGCCACTGCTGCCATGACAGCACCCCTGCTTGTCCATATATATGCTGCGTAGGGCACAGATGTGCCATCTTTATCTCAAAGGTCGTCTGCACTCATTGACACGATGTTGCAACTTATATACACAAACAAAAACTCAGTTTTCCACTATTTTTCATGCTTTAAATCTGTGACAAAACCCCTAGATCACAGGATGTTTCTAGTGAGCACACTTGTGCGAGATGTTTGAGAGAATTTGTTGGGCCCAGTGAAATCATTTTTTTTTTAAGGTATTCAAAAAGCATGTAAAATTAATTGTAATCATGAAAATTATACAATAAATTAAAGACAGTTTATTAAACGTTCCTAAAAAAGAAAAAAAAGAAAAAAAAAGAAAAAAAGATATATATATATATAAAGAAAAAAAAGAATATATATATATATATTTAGGGAATTATAAAATGTGTTTCAAATTTTTCCAGATTAAGTTTATCATTTTAATTTTTCTGGACCACCCCCCCCCCATTATTACTTTGAGAAGAGCACTGTACAACAATAATATATTTATGCCATTCATTCAAACTTAGATTGCAGAATATGCAGACTTCATATCTAAGTAGCCTTTTTTGCAGTTTAATATTCCACAGACACATATTCAATATTTCACCATGACATTCTTCATCATAGTAAATTCCATTTTTGAGTGGATTTAGTGATTCTGTCAGCAAAATCACAGGGCTATAAACCACATACTGATAAAATGTTGTAATACTTTGAATGATATTTTGCAAGTTGCAATGCATATATTATATATGACTCATAACGCTGATGTAAAACCAAAAAAGTTGTCTTTTTGTGTTGTACACTTGGCTTAACTAACACTTCTCGTCCACTTGAGGTGTTCTCTACACTAACCACCCTACAGAATGCTGCTGTGGAGAGTCTGCTGAGGAGGTGAAGAGACCAGCTGGAATGAGTATGATCACATCAGACTGCTTGTAAAAAATTGAAAAAGCAATGGGAGAAAGCCATCTGTCAGCTAGCAGCATTGAAGATCGCCAGAACTGTACAAAGGGCTCAATGGAGAGTAGTCTCGTGTAGCCAGACCATCAAACTGAAGGTCTGGAATTCATGGCAGCTTTCACTGGCCGAGGCCACCCATGAGGCTGCTTGACTGGCATGTCAAACAACCAATCACAGTTCGTTTCATTCAGCGGCACGTTTCGAGGCGTGGAAATGTCGCCACAATAACAGACCAGTGTGTAAAACTCTCGGACATATTTGAAAGATTCTATGCCGCAAACTTTAAATATTTCACATACTTTTGAAAATCCAGCGTTCAGCTGATCCTAATAAGCACTCGTCGTCACAGTTGTAAACACAGCGGCTTTCTTCTGTCATGGGGAGTTTTGGCGCCACTGTATCTTTGTTTCCAGGCGGAATGTTAAAGAACGCGACACACACGTCTCGCGGAAATCATGTAGAATTCAACCAATCCGATGACGACTTTGACACTCCTGAAGTGTTCCCACTTTTGTGTCCCATATGCATCAGACGTTCAGCCAGCATTCCGTGGGCGTGACGTCTGAGGCTGAGACTAAATGGAGAGATGCTTTTGTCTTTTTTATCACTGATAGGATAGAGATTGATTATGACAGATAGAAAGGGATAGTCCCTTTTGCCTATACATGAAAAATTTGTGGAAATTAGCATGCAAAATATGCATCAATACTACATTTCTATCCAAAACCTAGAAGAACATTATGTTATGGTAGATGACTGATTAATGATATTCAAATTCTACACTGTTTTGTCTTCATAAATGAAAAATAAATCACTATATCAATTTTAGGGGTGGAAGATAAACAGGTAGAAATTTGTCAGCCGGTAGCAATTTTAGATTTTCGCGGTTACATGCTCACATGACGTTGCTGTGCTACGTGGTCAGGAAAACGTATCGTTTGCACACGTTTTTAAGCATTACGGTATAAAAACAAGTAATTTTAAGCAAAGTAATCAACTACGAAATAGAATTTATTTCGCTATATGCGTGCAGTCTGAGAGACTGTTTCTGAACACTGTCAGAGAGGTGTGTGCACGTGAAGATGGTGCTCATAGAGCTCGGGAGTATTTATTTTTTCACTTTATAGGCCTTGAACAGTTAAATACACACACTTGTATGTGTCAAAATGGCCATCTTTACAAGTATCCTTGTAAACACAGTAATTTGGGTCTTAAGTGAAAACAAACAGCTGAGAAAGAAAACACCTGTGTAACAGTGTATTGGGTCTGAGCAGCTCTTAAAGTGACAGCAGTCTAATATTCCTATTGTCTGTCATTCCTGTTAATCAAATAACAAAAAAGAAAATCTCTCACTGCCCTTGACTAAATCACTTTTTAAAACTTTAATAAGTAGCAATACATATTTAATTTACACAATGAAGAATATGCTGTTTTATACACCTAATTTTTTATTTTTGTTTTTTATTTAGGCTAGTATTTTTTTTTTTGTGATACCGACAATGGTGACAAGAATTATGAAATTTCTATGGTATCAAAAATTCGGATATCACAAAACCCTTATTTAGAGCAAAAATAACAGTATAACAGTTTACTTGGAATAAAATGCATAATGATCAGTTGTCACTCAGTATCTCGAGGTATGCAAATTAAGATCATGCCTTTGCTAAAGCGAGCCACTTCCATCGAATTCAAGTTAAAACGTAGTTTTATCAGTTTACACCTGTAAACAAGTTCAAATTCCCTCTCCATGTAGCCAGGGCCTGAAGAAGAGAAAAACAGAGCAAGCCTCTCAGTGAGCTGTTAGATAAAGCACTCATGCAAGACTGGCTTTCCCTCCACTCTCAATTAGCTTGGCAGTATCTGACTGTATGGGCAACGCCGTGATTAATGATTGGTCAACAACCAGAGTCAGCGTTTAAAATGAATAGCAAAGCTGGGAGTCCAAAGCAAACCAGAATCAACCATTATTTTCTGAAGGCAGAATAGAGGAGTCAAAGCATACACGTTTCCTTTTACAGCTCAAACTAAAAGCTTTGGAACGAGAATGAAAAATTGAAGTTTAAATTGACTTCAAGAAGTGAAAAACGTCGGTTTGTCCTCCAAAACATTATTCACTTCATGGTGTTCAAAGGAAGTGCAGTGATGTGGGATAGCTGGCAAATAAGGGCGTTTCTGGAGAACAGAGCAAATGCCGAGCTGATTTACACTGAATAACAGGAACAGTGTTACTGCAAAGCCAAACTTTGATAGATAGATAGACTTGCTGGTGAATTCAGGTGAGAAGCAGTGCTACATGATCTGGATGACAAACACAAAAGCACACAATTTTTCCATAAACTATAACTGCCAAAAAATATACCTCATTGCTACTGCTTGGATATCCAAGCAAAAAGAACCAAACAACATGAAATCCCAGTGAAACAGCATTTTGCATGTTGTTGTTATCACTAATACTTTATAAATGTTATTACTAATAATTTAACATATTTATCTGTTATTTACTTATTAATGTACTACTACTATTATAATTATTATTGGTGATGATGCAAATGTTGTTTGAATAATAATAATAATAATAATAATACATTATTATTAATAGATTTATTATTCATTTATCTATTTAGAAATTATTTTAGAACTGAATAATAACTAATAATAATAATAATAATAATAATAATAATAATAATTAGTATTATTATTATTAAATAATGCAGTCTGCATGGTTATAAATGACTATTATTGTCACAATAACATTTACAAAAAAAAAAAATGTCATTTTTCACTTTTAATTTAAAAAATTGTCACAATAAAATTTTATAATGGAAATTATTATTGTAATTAGTTTATATTTATTATTATTATTATTATTATAATAATAATAATAATTAATAATAATAATAATAATAATACTTTTTAATATAATATACAATGCCAAATTTAACAAATAGAATAAATAGATAATATTAAATTAATAATATAATATTAATTAAAAATATTAGTATTAACTAATGTATTGTTATAAATTAC
Source organism: Cyprinus carpio (assembly GCF_018340385.1). Taxonomy (NCBI): domain Eukaryota; kingdom Metazoa; phylum Chordata; class Actinopteri; order Cypriniformes; family Cyprinidae; genus Cyprinus; species Cyprinus carpio. Next base: position 16,493,661 of record NC_056621.1, on the reverse strand, counting down.
TATTATAACCATCATAAGTAGTTAACATTATTAAATCATATTAATTAATATTACTTATTTAAATCATAATTTAATAATTAATGCATTTACTTTCAAAATATTAATATCCTAATTGTTATTGCTTTTAATAATAATAATAATAATAATAATTTAGAACACATTATTTTAATATAGTACATTATTTAAAAAGTCAATAAACAAAATAACAAAAACAATCTATTGTTTTATTATCTATTATCTAAATATCTATTATGCAAATTGTTGTTGTTTCTTAGTTTGCATAACAATAATAATGCTATTTTGCATATTTCATTTTGGATTACAACTGCATTAAGTGATGTTCATGTGAAGCTTGCATGTATTTGTAAACCAGGCCACTGCGGTGTCTGAAAGTACCATATCATGAGCCTAACAGCATAACTCAATAATTACAGTAGAGCAAGAGCACACCGGTCACATTACAGAACAATCTGTCCAGCCTTGAAGTCCCGGTGAAGCAAGATTAAACACAAAGGTGTTCTCGCAGTCATGTGTTCCCTGATGAGAAACTAATAGCTCGGGTTCAGCGGGTCACAGCGAATGTATTCTGAACACACTCCTGCTCTCGCGCTCAAATGCCCATCTCTACTCTGAAACTAATTCATGTCTGGAAGGACATCTGGATATGATGCCAAAACTGTGACTCAAATGCCCACGACACCCAAGGGCTTTCCACAGTGGTTAAAACATGAGATGGACAGGAGGAGGCTGGGAGCAGCTAAAGGATTAGCGCTTTAACACGTGAAGAGGGATGCTGCCACGCTACGTTTTTTTCATGCTCCACATCCGCGGGTTTCCATGGCAACCCGAGTTTGGGTTGTTCCCGAGGCCGGTGGCTGTTGTTGAGCCCCAGTCACGGTGCACCAGGCCGCTTTCCCAGCCGCGGGCCTCCACAGGAGCAACAAAAGATTGGCGCTTTTCATTAGGGACCTTCGGAAGGAGTCCGAGCAACTGACTGTGACAGTCAACGCTAATCCTTACTGAAGCAGCGCTTGAGTCTGAACACCTGCACCTGGAGATTAAAGTCTCACTGGATTTTATTTCCAGGTTATTCATACGGATAATGAAGAAGGGACAGGACATGATGGACAACAACGAAAGGCGCAGGAGGTCAAAGGCTGGTCAGAGGTGAACTTTATCTCTTTATGCCTATACAACATATACATATACATCCATTTATTCTTTTTCAGAAAGAACTGCCCACAACACTTTGGACTGCAGGACTGGTTTGCAAGATATTTATATTGTGGTATTATGTTCCAAACAGCATACTCACTCATTTCTTATGTACAGGTATACTTTACCTTTGCAGACTCAGTACACTAGGGGTATGACGAGACACTTCTCCCACGAGACGAGACACGAGACTGGGTTCACGAGAACGAGACGAGACAAGATTTTTTACTTTTTTAAAGAAATCCTCAGTGATGAAATATATAGGGAAAAATTGTCTTTTATTCACCTGAAAAACACAAAATGCACAAAAATTAAAAAAAAATTTGCCCACTAATTTTTTCCATTATACCGTTCCTGCAGTATGCGCTGTTTTCCATGTTTCCTTGATGACTGAAAGAGTAGGAATCCCTCAGGCTGAGTGCAGTGTAGAGAGTAACACTGACTCCTCCTCTTACTGTTGGTGCGAGCAAGCGCTCAGTCACGTGTGTGTAGGATGGCCCGGGTACACTTCACATTCAGCGTTCCTTTCTGTCTCGTGCACACGGATGAGCTCGACACTTGCGCAGTACCATGGGGTGCGCGGCTGTCTGCGAGCCCTCTTGATGACGAAAATAACGTAATGCCGACAGTGCGCGGACGGCCGAAATATACTTTGACTTTACATGATCGGCAACCAGCCATTTTTTGCCTTATTGCAACTCTCTGTTCTGGACAAACTGCGATGCAATGCAATTATTTTCCAAAATGTCATTTATGTGAAAATATGAAGCCTGTTAACGCCCGTTAACACAGGCCAGAGACGCTGAAGATGCACAGAGAAAAATTCTGTAGCAGGAAGATCACTCACTGTTCATGATGCACAAACTACTGGAAGAAAATCCTCAATATTGATTTGGGGGTTTATATGAATGTGTTTCTGAGGGGAGCTGACTGTCTTCTGAAAAGTTTACGTGGTATAATTTCACAAAGCTTGTCAGAACATTCTGTTTTTGCTTCAAATTGGGTTATTATTAAATCAAATTATGTGTATGATTATTATTATATAACTAAATTAAATTGAAATTATATAAATAATATGTATATGAATTATATAACTAAAATTAAATAACTGTAATTACATATTTAGGTTAAATAAAGATGTCTTTATTTTTTTATTTTAAACAAAATTAATAAATAAACTAATATTCTGTATGTTGCTCAAAAACTAAATATATTGTGTCCAGCAGGAAAAAAAAAAATATTTTTTTTTTACCCAGTTATTTAAAAATAACACATTTCAGAGCTGTAACAACAATTCCGTGATGGTGAGCGTGATTTCACCAAGTACAACATGTTCCTGGATCAACATCCTTGTTGATCCTGGAACAACATTCCAATCAACCAATCAGAATTGAGATGTAATTTTTCAGGAAATATCTGTTTTAGGCTTACAATCAGGGTTAGGTTCTTCTACACCTTTGTTAATCAGCTTTCATTTCCCACTGATTTTAGGAATAAATTATGGGTAGGGTTAGGTTTAGGGGCATGGTCTGGGTTAAGTCTATATTTTTTGACAATGATGTTGATACAGGATCAACAAAAGATGTTGATCCAGGTACATGTCTTACTTGGCAAAATCACGGCGACCATACAGCGATACTGTGAAACCGTGATATTTTTGCTTAAGGTTATCATACCATCAAAATCTCACACCGCCCCATTCCTAATGAGCACCACAGCTCAATGTGTTGAAGCAAGTGCACAAACTGCTACGTCAGGGCTCAACACATCATAGCCAAAATCCTCCTGAACAAATGTATTCCTTTGTGTCTATATAATCCTCAAATTAATAAATAACAGAACAATGATTAAATTCCTGCCTTCTTTGCCACAGAAATCAAATCACCACAGCTGAAAAGGGAGCGAACACACCATTAGAAACAGGAAGTCGACTGACAAATATGATTTTGCTGAATCACTGCAGCTGATCTAAGCACTTCGTGCTGGGAGCTCTTGACAGCCTGCATGTTAAATAGTTATTCCATAACCATAAAACCTCCAAATGCTGCTAATGGCATTGGGATAGTGACCAAAGAGAAGAATTTAGCTCAGTTTTTGTTTCTATTATGCAATGTACTTTTAAATGGGCTGAATTCACTCAGCATCTAAATGCAGACTGGCTTTTTACGATAGACGAACCGAGCTTGGTGTGACTTTCAACACATTAAGGTCTAATCACAGGCCATGCTGCTTGTCTTCCTCTACTTGTCACTCGGTTAAATGGGGACTGTTAACGGAACAAAGGATCACTTGTGTTGGGGTGTTTGATTCCGGCAGACCCTGCCATCAGGGGCTGGTCATTATAGCAGCATGCATACGGGCGAACGGGTGGTGTGGAGGTCACTGAAACCGGTCGTTAGTGGGGGAGAGGATGGAAAGGAAGGGGGTTTGAGTCTGGTGAGCTACAGCCTGAGGCCCGGTCAGGCCCTAACATTTCTCTTTAACTTGATTCCCGTAATGAGCGCAAAGGCCTTTCTAATTTCCAGCATGACACATGGACACAGAGGCCTCCCTTGGAGATAATCTGGCCATTTCAACAGCCTTCCCTACAATGAATCTTAAAGGGGCCATGTTCTACATATTTGTGACATATTTTTACCCATTAGTCAAGATCTTTTGCACCAATAGGGGTTCATTTAAATTTGAGTGAGCAGGGGAAAAAAAATAAATGAATTTTGATAGCAAGAATCAAACAAAAAAAAAACAGCTTTGAATATTAAAATAAAATAAAAATAATAATAAATATCGTTCCAAAGCATCTTTACATTTTTACATAAATATACAACACACTTAACACACTTTTTTTTTTCAAAAGCAGCTTTGCAACATTTCAAATGAATGAATGAATGAATGAAAGAACAAACTCCAAGGCACCTTTAGAACATTTAAATACAAAAAATATTAATATTGCCACAGCATTATATCCAAAGCATCTTTACATCTTAAACAAAAAACTAAATTAACAAAACATATCTTAGAAACATAACTTATTTAGAATATAAATAAATACATGAATATAAATAAATAAATAAGTGCTGTCAAATGATTAATTGCATCCAAAATAAAAGTTCTTGTTTACATAATATATGTGTGTATACTGTGTACAGCTATTTATTATGTTTATATAAATACAAACACAAGCATGTATTTATTTAATAAAAATATGTTATTTATATATAATATACAATATAAGAATATAAATGCATATAGATGTAAATATTTTCAAAATATATACTGTATGTGTGTATTTATATACACATAATAAATATACACAGTACACATGCATATATTATGTAAACAAAAACTTTTCTTTTGGATGTGATTAATCGTGATTAATCCTTTGACAGCACTAAAATAAATAAATAAATAAATAACCAACCAAACAAAAGATCTTCAGAACATTTGAATACAACAAAATAAAAAATATATATATACATATATGTGGTTCCCAAACATCTTTAGATTTTATATGAAGCCACTTTAGAACATTAATAAAATAAAAAGAGATCAATTTTAAATATTGTTCTGAAGCACGTTTACATTTTATGTGCTTAAATAATTAAATAAATACATAAAAATGAGCTTCTGAATATTTAAAAAACATTTTCCAAAGCATCTTTATTAATATTATCTTTTTCTTTTCTTTTTTTTTTTTTTATACAACCACCAGTATTAAAAACGCTTAAAAAAAACCCCAGAAGAGCAGAGACATGCCAATCAGATGGTGGGAACTGTCTGGACCACATCAAGGGCTTGACAGCCGTTACATTGAAAAGCCAATTACACAATTCAGGAAACCTCAAAGGGCAAAAAAAAGGCTAAACATTTTGTGAGAAAGGGAAGTGGACATGCCGGAGAACTCAAAGTATTGTCCAAAAGTAGGGAAATAATAAGAGGTATAAGCAAACTGAAAGAGCAGACAGCTTTTTCACAAACAGCCTGGGAATATTTACATGTTGTTGTGACAGGATTGTGAAGCCTAGTTTGAAAGAAACGGATACATGCCTACAAAACCCCCGCCACCATGCAAAGCATCAAAATGCCTTAAATCACAGCATGTCTTTCTGCGGAGGCTGGCAAACCCCAGCACTGATAATATACAAGAAAATCTAATGCAAAGTGGCACTAAGGACTCTCATTCAAGAAAAACAAAACAAAAACATCTCCAGCAAATACAATATATTGAAACTAACCAGACTGCTGTTTCTCATTGAAACCATTTACAAATATGTCACAACACTAAATCTGCAAGTTATGCAATGTCAACGGTGAATTAGTAATGGTTAACCCTGTATATCCACTACATACCATGGAGGTTTGAAAAAAAAAAAAAAATCTTAAAGATGTAGACTAAATCAGTTTGGCATTTGTGCCTGACAACTGTTTCAAATGCCAAGCGTCCCACTCATTTCATTACAAGAGACCTTTACAAGCTCACACCCTAAAACACAACGTCAGCGCGCCTCCAAGAACATAAACAGCCTCCCTTCTGGATCTGAACTTACAAAGCCATACATTTTAGCTTTTAAAAGTATTTGTTAGTTGTTGTTTTTTTACATGTACACTATCCCAAAGTATACTTAGGTTATTTTTATGCTTATGTTAGATTAAGTACACAGTCAAACACACATTACTTGATTTGATAGCATCTGCACAGTATATTTTAAATATAGTCTCTGTGAACATAGGGTCTTGACACATGCAAAAGATGTATCCTTGTCTAGTATCTGCACCTTTTCTCTCCACAAATTAAAAACAATACTTTTGAACACGTTTAAACTAGAGTATATTTTAATGCCCTCAATCTATTGATTTTTGCTGTCTTAAGTAATGTGTTGTTGATTTATTTCTGTCTCCTCAGGCCTTGTCCACACTAATATGTTCTCCTTTTTGGCCTTCAGTCCATGCTAAGACAGCTTCTTTTTTTTCTTTGTCAAGGAAAACAAACTTTTTGAAAGCGCTCTTCAAAGGCAAAAATTTTGCTTCAAAAAGGCAAAATCCAGGGAAAAAGATGCAGTTTAAAATGTATCCAGATGTAGATGTAGCTAGAATTTACATTGAAAGGCTATGCATTTGGCTGTTTCATATTCTAACTTGTGCATCAAAACTAAAGTATAGCCTACTTCTGAGATTAAGTTTCAAGATGTTTCAGTAGACTATTTAGATCGGGGATTCTAATTGGTTAAAAAACGTCACCCAAGCCAATCAGAACTCTAACACGGCAATAGGCCAAAGTGGTTTTCCTGTGTAATATGGAAATTAGGAATCAGCACCTCAGCTGTCGGCTACAGTGAACGGGAAGTGATGAAACACACTGCTCTTCCATGACACACTTAAGTTCCTGCACTCTTTAAGAGCAGCAGGAGGGGAAACATCAGTGCTGACAGCTCTATTAAACACTAGAGGACTGAGCTCTTTTGAGCCCACTACCTGCATATTGCAACTCCTCTACTTCCTGAATTGCCTGCACTATCCGGAGGACAAAACCATAACATTGCATAATAATGATTTATAAATCTCACCTGAACCCTTGGGGGCACTCGGGAGACATTCCCAATACAATTCCCTTCCTGAGTGGGGTGGCGTACGGATGTCGAGGGAAGCATTGGAAAGAGCCTAAGAAGAAATATAGAGCACTTCCTCTTATGACTCTCTATGGCCATCACTGGAGCTCTGTCAAGGGCAGATCAGGATGAAAACACTGCTCATGGCCAGATGACATCCATTTGGCAGGAAAACTCAAATCCCAAGATGCATGTTCAACAAATTTAGGTAATCCATATTGCATAAATGCAGAAAAACACTTTCCCTTAAGTGCAAACTGTAAAGTACTGACTAGCTGCCCAACAACCAACTATCCAATAACCTAAGTTGTTAGTTAACTTATCTAGATTCGGTTTAGTTACTTTTTTTGATCAGGGATGCAAAAATGAATTTAGAGACAACTCCTCATTTTCAGCGTGCTAACCTAACGACATGCTGTGCATTAGCATGTTAATGTTTAGACTGTCAGCTAAATACCTATACTTCAGTTTCGACCCAAACACTAGTATGCATACAGCTGAATGTATAATATATGCACACCAGAAAGTTTCATCTGTCCAGTGTCTGTGCTATTTCTCTCCAGAAGTTATGAGCAATAAGCTGATAAAAGTTTCTCTCTAAACCTCCTTACACAAGAAATCAATGTGGACGTCTATCATTGCATCTCCAGTAGTTTTTGTTGTCCCTTCTCCTCAAATTTTATTTTATTTATTTATTATTATTTTTGACTATGAAATAGTCATAGTGTGTCATAGTCTTGCTTGAGTGATATTAATTAACTATATCATATCTTGGAAATATTTAAAAAGAAGAACATACAGGGATATTGTTTTGCTTCCATAACTTGAATTATGGCGGCATTCTAACTATAATTGGCTTCATCACACAGTCAATTCTTTTGGACTCTCGAGATGCGTTTTTGCTTGTTTTTTTGCAAAGAGAGTGACATACTCGATAATGTCAGCTCACACATCCTTAAAACATCAATTACGATATTATCGTAGACAAAAATATATTGCACGCTCCTAGATTTAAACCAACTGTTGACTTTCATTATGTGGACGCAAACAGTTCTTCAAAATAGCTTCACTTGTATTCCACAGAAGAAAGTGAGTCACAGTTTTGGAGCAACACGAGGGTGAGAAATTATTACTCGATATTCATTCTTTTAGATTGATGACTTTGTTTGAATTTGTTCTAACAACCGAATGACTGCGAGCTTTGCACATCACTATTGGCTATTTTTTTGCTGTATGTCTATACAACAAACAAACAGTACAACATTATAAAACTATATCCTGTGAGAGACTGCAGTCAATGAACAGTGCCCATCTGTATGTAGATGGCATGTGGTGAACAGACGTCTCCCATGTAGCAGAAGATTGATAAGACATGTAACAAAAACCATTTGAAGACAGGAAACACAGGAGCTACAGAACGCCAAGAAGAACCAATTCACATCTTTCAAGAATTCAAGACCAGATGAATAAAAGAGACACTGTGCTGGGGTCACTGCTGGTGGCACGGTTGCTCTTCGGTGACGTCACATCCAGTCGGTACTGCAAGATTCTCTTGCTAGCGTGGAAGAAGCCCCTTGTTTGGAAAGAGCAAGATACTGTGTTTCAGCCCCTGAGGAGTCGCTATTCAGGGACATGATGGATGTCTGGAGTAAGCTGATTCACTGAGAACAGACAGAAAGGCATATCTGGACAGGGGACTGTGGGTAACAGAGCACTCAGAGCCAGACTGGACCATGTTTCTGTCACAAGCCTACAATCACAACAACAAAAAAATACCAAATTGTTCAAGAAATGATTCAATATGTCCACTTTATGTGTCCAATAAAATCTGCTGATTGCGAGTGGAAAAATAGATTATTTCTCTTTTTGATGAAGGTGAATTACTCAGCAAATCAACAATCTGCTAAACAGATTTGTTTCTGTTTAAAGTCCGTGTTAAGCAGACAGGGACAACATGTGTGTATGATAGCTTACATTAATTAGCATTAATTTAGAATCCACAGCTGAGCATTTAGAACATCCCATGCACTGAATTTAGAAGCATGCCGTGTAGCCTATTACACAGGGGTCCTGAAGTCTGAGACCACCAGCGAACATGCTGCTATTTTGCATTTGTCTACGTATATTCCAATTTATTTATTTTCTATTATGAATGATAAGCACAGCCATTTTATTGTTAAATTTTTAGGGCTGCAACTAACAATTATTTTGTAGTGTTGTTATTGTTAACTAAAAGTAAAATATTTTAAAAAAGCATTTCAGTTAATTGAAATAAAGCTGAATATCATAAAACATGAATATCAGGTGCAACATTTAAACGATAAGAAATTAGAAAGCTTGCCTTATGAAATAACTGAAATAATTTTGAAAGTGAAAGTGAAAAATTAAGTAAAAGTGAAATTTTAAGTACTAGAATGACTAAAAAATAAAAATAAGGCTAAAAATATGTCTTTCATAATAATCAAAAGCACACAAAATTACTAAACCTTAAACTAAAATTAAATTGAAAACTGAAAATAAAAAGGCAAATATTAATAAATACTGTAATACTATATAAATAATACTAAAATAATACTTGTGTAATTTAATACTTGTCCATTAAGATTAAAATGCATTATTTTATTTGTTGTACTTTATATATTATGTAATTATAGTTGCAAAGGGGTGGAAAATGTCCGCAAACTTTCTAAAAAATTTACTTGAAATTTCCACCTTTTTGCAACCCTATAATAATATGCTTTATATTATATAAATACTTTTTAAAATAGGAATTATTTATTTGATTACTGATTTTTTTATTTATTTAAAACAAATATAAATCTATACTGCAAAAATGTAAAAAACAATACAGACTGCACATAAAACTATATTTTAAAAATACATAATTTTGCAAATTAAACAACAAATAAATATTTTATTCAAATAGCTGCCTAGTTTTACTGCAATAAAATACAGAATAATGCATACAATAACATCTATACTTTAAAATGATGAGAGAGAGAGAGAGAGAGAGAGAGAGAGAGAGAGAGAGAGAGAGAGAGAGATGTCTAGGTTTTTTCCCTCCCTTCTTCCCTCCCCATACAATGGAAGTCAATGGGCTCCTGTGTTCTTTAGTGAGTGAGAGTGAGATGGAAGTTAAAAAAATATGAAACCATAGCTACAGAATTTTCTGTATTTGCGGGGGGTGAACTACCCAACTAATTAACGGGGATGCTAAAAACAAAAATTACACAGGTTTTATAGGAATTTTTTGACTTCCAGCAGACTGGATCACTGCAATGTACTTAAAGCTTACAGAACATGGCAGGGGGGTCGGCTTTTGGACTGCAGGCGTCACAAATTTCTCTGTTCTCCTGCAAAGGTAGTTTCAGAATCCAGAATCAAGTGTTAAGACTGTGCGAGACCAGCTCTGCCAACCCAGCAGATCTGTAACCCTCAAATCACTGTATCCTTAAATGGTTCTCCTCATTACAGCATTAGCCACAATTAGGCTGATTTTATGTGATACTATGAAATATGTATGTATGTTTTTGTTGGGCTATTTTTTGGGGACGCTAAAAGCAATAGGCATTGCCAAAATCTTAGGGAAAGCCATTAATAGAGCATGGTTTTGGTGGTTGGGGCATTATAGACATTTTAATTGTTGGCTCGATAGCTTTTTATATAGATGCATTTTGAAGGATGTGTAAATGGTTATGATATGTTTAAGGAAAACTTAATGTTATAGACATTTCCAATCTGACAGGGGAAGTTAAATCAATATGGATATTATTATATAGCAGTCAATAAAAAAAAAAAATTAGTTTTTCTTTATCTTTGAATGTTTATTTATTGTGGAAAAGGTAGTTTAATTGTCTAGTCATCTTTGTTCAGTATATGACCTATTATGGATGAAGATTGTCCAAAGCACTGTAGTACTTTAAATGTAGTTCACCAAAAACCAAAAAGATTGTGCAATCGTTCCAAAACCCGTGACGGGACCTCCGTTCATTGGAACACAGTATACAAGATAAATTTATCTTCTAGGCTTTCTGTCCCTAATAATTATGTAGGTACAACATGTTCGGTTTGTATAAAAACACAATCAGTAGTCCATGGTGCCAGAGGTCCGTTCTTAAATGTAGAGTGTAATTAAAGAGAGCTGAAGTCTAACTCTTAGTACAGCAACACAAATCAGTGTTTATATACACACACACGCTCACACAACACAAATATGGTAATGTTTTAACATTTAAGACGATCCTTTAAAATTGCAACGAATTCATGTGAAAGGCTTGAAAAGTCAGAAAGTTTAAGATAACTAAGACTTCCCAAAATCATAAAAAATTAGGGAAAGCCATTAATAGAGTAATGTTTTGGTGGTTTGTGGATAAACTTCACCCACAAACATGTGCCACAGCAATGCCTGTGTTTTGGAAATGCCCAAATTTTTTTTTTCATTACTCATTTAGTTAATTTTTTTTTATGAGGCGTAATTTGCATTATTGTATTTTAAGATAAATAAAGTATTTGGTAATTGTTATTTTTTGGAGATTTGTTTTTTAAGTAATTAACTGTAATTGAGCGTTAGATTACACAAAAATAATATAAAGAAATACTTGTTATTGCAGAGTTTTTAAGTAATTAACTGTTATTTATCGTTTGATTACTATTAATAATATTAATAATTAAAAGAAAAAAATTGTTTTTTTTTTTTGTTTAAAATCTATAGCTATGGCTTTAACTGAAGAAACTGTCACAGCTGTAGTATAATAAATACTATCCCTTTACTCCTTTAAATATACTACAGTAGTATATCTCTTGTAAATCTCTTTTAATCAATAATTAGTCTACAATAATTCATAGTTACCCTAAAATATTACTGTTACTATAGTAAAACAATTACAGTACATTTTCATAAGGCTATTGTGTGCTATAGACAAACAATAACATTGAAAAAGCTTTGATGTTCATGTTCTAAATAAACTTATTCAATGTACTTGCTGCTATTTGACAATTATGAATTTGTTCAGGTTTCAGATTAAATCTATTCGTAACACCAACATGGGTAAAGCTTGTTCAGTGTAATCTAATACAAGTCAAAAATGCTTTCAAGCTTTTGTACCACAAGGATATAATGAAAGGGCAAGCTATTTATGCTTGGCTTTATATGACAGTATCAAAAGAACTGCTTATACCACAGAAAGTCTCATGGCTATAGAGTTTGAACACTTATGCCCTCAAGGGGGACATAAAGACGAGAGTCACGTCTCAGAACAAATGCCGTCGGATAAAGGATGGACAGGTGCTATTGCTGAGGGGGTTTTATCTCGTACCTACTCAAAAACATCCCACACGTTCAATACAGTGACTGTTTCCTGTTTGACAGGATGCCTTCAGCAAAATCTCATACCATTATCATACATTACAATGAATGAACAATACTTGGCGTATCATGTGAGAGCATAAAAATAATTCCAGTTCAGAATAATAAATATTGAGAAAATGGATGGTTAAACATTCACAGTAAACATACTTTCCTAAAGTTATCACCACTACTGTAAATTTGTTGTAACCTACATTGTTTGAAAGAGATTCCATATTAATTCATTTTGGTCTTGCATTACTAATAACCATATTTAGGGCTCCATGATTTACACAATGTGGAAAATGTGGACTTAATCGTGGAATCCAGTCATAAAAACAGAATTTACTGTATAGCGTGGAATTTGCCAAATTTTGGATGGATAAATCAAAAGAACACTTGGATCAAAACACGACTAGTGTATGTGAATATTAAGCTGCAATAATACTTTTTGAATATGAATCCTGCATGTTCTGCGTGTCTCTGTAAATGAATGACACGGTTACATTAACTACAAACATACTGATGTCAGTCTCTGCTGCCTCAATAAATGAGTATATGAAGGCATAAAATGAATATCCAGCTGCTCTGAGAGTCATGTCATGAGCATTTTACAGCCTACAAACAGAAACTAAAAGGTCTTCACAGCAACCCGTCAAAATAAAAGTGTGGTTTAACTTGAAAATATTGTGACAGAAATATATTAATGTAATGAAGATATATCAAATTTTTTTCAGCATATATTCTATGCTGAAAAAAACAAGACAAACAAGTTTATCATCAGCTTCAACTAGCTTATTACTGTATAAAATATGTAGCTTGTCATTCAATTATTTATATATAGGTCTATTTAAATTTGTAGGTTAATATTTGAAGTCAACATAAAAAGAATTTACAACCCATTTTACTTCTATAATGTCATTTTCAAAGTGAGGAATAGCAGGATATTTGGCAAGAAAAGGAAAGCTTTTAAGAAAACGATTTTAAATGAACTGCCATAAATTTAACTGTGTTAAATTGGAATAATTAGTTAGTTAATTAGTACTGACAAGATTTTAAAACTGTTGGCATTACCTGGCCTAAATCAATACTTAAATAGCTACTTAGCATTAAGCGATAGCTTGCACAGTAAAGCCAAAGCTGACAGTCGAAAAGGAAAGTCATTCTAGAGGTGAAGTATATGATTATATTTTGAGGAAAAATTACAAAGATAAACAAATTCTTTGGAAGAACGTGCACTGAAGAATAATTTGACAACAACACCATTAATGTATTCTGAAGGTAAACAATTTTTTTCTAAATTGGCCAAAACAATGGCAGATATGATGTACAAGGATATTCACACAAAATGTTTCTGACTTTTCGGCAAACCACAAAATGGAAAACTCAGAGCTTCTCTAATTAAACTGAAAGATCCCTGCCAGAGATGACAGCACCAGATATACATTTCATTATCAGTACACCAAAAGAGACAAAGACGGTTGACCAATTACACGAAAACTCAGTCTGGAACAAGCATGAGGTCTTTCTCTTGAGCTTTATTTGAGCTTTAAGTGTGAGTGAAAGTTCAAGGGAGGGAAAACAGACCTCTTAAACTAAAGCTCTTCTACTTGTGAGGCAGAGCACATAGTCTCAGTCCCCATAGACACAGGTTCCTCTAATCTTCCTCTTAGATATGACATTCCCGTATAATCAAGTCCAAAGCTACACAGAGGGCCAGGAAATGAAATCAATGCGTTTTTTGTCTCTCCATACTGGGCTACATTAGCATTACTGCTGCAGATGTTACTGGAATCTGATTTATGAACAGAACAACACAGGAAGGCCATAAGGGCCTTTCGAAACCCGGGGACCTTTTCATAGTACCAGAATTCATTGTGGAACTACCCACTTTTGAGCATTTTCGCACCACAGGAACTGGGTGCCATTTTAGTACTGGATTGTTTTTTTCGAGAACCAATTTAGCTCCTACTCCGGAACAGGGTCTAACCAGCACAACTGGTACTACCCGTGACATAAGTAGACATTGAATGACCAGACACGTTCGAAAACGCCCTCACCCGCCATGATTTAAAACACCATGTAAACTTATTTGTTAATTATGGTGATATGTGAAATTTGGGAGTATGGTGAAGTGTATGAACTTGTAGCAAATGTAGCACTGCCAGTTGTCGTCGGAGATTGTTTGTCGTCTTTTCCGTTCTTTCAAGCGCTTTAGATTTACGTATACGTTGAATTTCCATTTTTGTGTTATTGTGAAACCCACGAGAAACAACCAAAAAACCGCTCTGATCCCAGCGTCCCCCATCCTCCTGTTTTTAACGTTGTTCTTTGTTTCTGTTGTTGAACGCCACGCACAAATGACGTCACTGTCGACCGGCTTACATCGCTTCCTTGAACAAACCGTCTGTGTGAATGCAACCCTTTAAATGGTACTGGGAAATAGTTTGCACAAAATCGTCCCAGTACTTTAGTACTGTACATGTAGTTCTGGAACTAAAGCGGTGCGAAAGGCCCTATAGACAGGACTTTCTGGGGCACTTTGATAACACTTTGCACCAATTTACATCACTTATCAAAAGATACCAGGTTTTTGTGACTGCAATAACTTTTGTTTTTTTGAATTGGTGACTGTAATACAGTTGGAATAATTCAAACTAAAAATCAGTGATGAATGTTTATTGAAACATCAAAATTCAAAGTCACTGAAAGCTAATGACTGTGTTCATGGAGACATGAGTCAACTAAAAATCAGTGATAGTTCATCGTAATTGAAATTTTAAAATTAAAACTTTTAAATTTAAAAACTGTGATTAAAATCATTAAGATAGAGTCCATATTTAATCAAGTGATACTGATGACTGTATTCATTGAGAGATGATAATTAAAATAAGTGTTAGTTAACCTGTTGAATTCATTGAGATATCAGATTTAAAATGCAAAATCTGTGCTAATTAATGATTATCATCCCAAAAATGCCAGAACTTAAATGCAAAATAACACAGTGTCTACACCGGACGTGACAGCTGTCGTGCCGCAACAGCTAAAGTCTGTCTACACTGGACGCGGCAAAGCGACCGTTAAAAATCATTTGAACTTTGTGTCAGTACATCATAAACAGAATGCGGCAACAGTTTACTGTCGGGGATTTGTTGTGTCGTGTCGCGCCGCATCCAGTGTAGACAGCATCGCTGATTATAATGGATTCTATAGAATTTTGTCGCGCCGAGCTGCTCGCATCCGGTGTATGCGCTAGTCGCTTAGAATCATTAAGATTGCCACAATTCAAAATAATTTATGGGATAGATCATATACTGGCACTTCTATGATTGCATGACACCATTATGAGCCATAAAGTGTCTGTCTGGATAACATCTGTCAAGGGACTCCATTATCTAAATGATAAAAGACAAATTACTAATGAAATCCCAAAACATTCCATTTCAATAAAAATTGGTGTAGAGTTACACAGTATTTAGTCAGAGTTACAAGCAAATTAAACCACAGTGTGCACTTCACTGCATTTCCGACTAAAAAAGAACCACTCCTACCCACCCCACCCCCTCAAAGGATTCTGAATGATTAGTGATGCTCTTCTATTCAGAGGGAGATGATGGGAAGAGTAGTAATGAAATTAGTCTCTAAGCTTAGCTCACTACCCACTACCATGAAAGGAATCAGATACTTCTGTCCACACATGGCCAAGCATGCCAGGGCTACATTTAGCAAGAAAGGTGCATGATTTAAGGGAACATGTTCAGCGTGTTGTTTGGGCAGCTTTATGACATAACTGGAGATTACAGTTTATAATGTAATTGCAGACATCTGCCCTATAAAACATATTATATTGCATTATATAAATAAAAAAATATAAATATTAAGTTTATTGCGAAATATGCACAAACATTTTGGTAGAATAGCGTGATTATAGCGGTTGTTTCATTCGCGGTGCTTTATGAAATCATGATAGATTTGCAACTAAATTTGTATGTCAATTTACCTTTTAGTGCTTAATCCATGCATAAAGTTCAGTAATTTATAAGAATGACAACCATATTACACAACCAAACTGACACCCAAAAATTTCACTTAGCGAGAACTGCATAATTCTACGTAGTGTGTAGAAGACCAAACTGAACAACTAGTTGTTAATGAGGTATTTAAATGCGTATCTGTGTCTTTCTTCTATATGCACGGTGCAAGAAATCACCGATGATGATGTCTTGACTCATCAGTGTTGCCAGATCTTGCTAGGAAAAACCCAAGCAATAAAAACAAGGCCATAATAAATTTAAATCCAAGTGCTTTATGTCAGAACTAAGTCACATACCAAATATTGTGACCTGCACCCATCTACTTTATTAACTTGCTAAACTGGATCGCTTCATAAGCCAAGCTAAAACAACAAATCCTTAAATGGTTAGTTCACCCAAAAAATGAAAATTCGTTCATTAATTACTTACCCTCATGTACATGAGACATCAGGGATTCAACCGTGATTTAAGGAAGCTACGAGAATACATTTTGTGAGCAAAGAAATCAAAAATAATGAATTTATTCAACAATTCTTCTCCTCTTCATCCCCTTTGCTGTGGCGTGCAACCATTGTGGAGAATATCATGACGCATACACCCCTGTTGTCAAATGGACTATTTGAACAATGTCCGTGCTACATTTCTGGACCTTGATCATGTTAGGACCCTTGCTGTCTATGGGAGGGTCAGAGAGCTCTCAGATTTTATCAAAAATATCTTAATTTGTGTTCTGAAGATGAACAAAGGTCTTAAGGGTTTGGAATGACATGAGGGTGATTAATTAATGACAGAATTTTAATTTTTGGGTAAACTATCCCTTTTATAAGACATGGAAACCCTTCAAGAACACGCTCTGAAAAGCAGCCTTCCAAACATAAACAAAACACGATGCCCCTGTCAACGGTTTTTTAGTCACCGAGCATAACAATTTAGTGGATTCACTTCAGTATTTAAATGCAGCTGTGACTCTTGAAACTTTACAGTTTATATGTGGCCTCTGATTAGTGGAATTTTCTTTACAGAATCATGGGTAATGTAGTTTTTCAGCACAAATTCAGCTGTTAAACATTGGTCAAATTTGGATTATTTTAAAGAGAAGTTGAGATAATGCAAACTAACTATTTTAACTAAACCATATACCATTGATTAACAATCTTGGAGCTCACAGTAGGTCTGTCTTTAAAGATTTATAAGAATGTAACCATTAAAAAATTATTTCCCCATGTAGAAAATGAATGGAGTTTTTACTTCTGGAACCAGACTGTTGCACTCTATACCGTCAAGGAGACCCTCAGGAGTTTTACCCAAATCTGGCTTCTCATCAAACAATGCACAATTTAGCAACTCGAGCCCCCGCCAAACGCCCTGTGGATTAATCCAATGTGCCTCCGTTGGCATGACGGCCTCATAATTCACTACAGCCTTTCTCCCCTGGCAACGGAGAAATCAAATCAAATTGTAAATACTGCACATATTTCCATCGCCGCGATTAGCTCTTCCCCGGTCTGCGGTTTACTTGCAGTGATACTGACGGTCATTAAATCAATGCGTCTGTTGTCCTGCCTGTAGCGCTGATTTGAGATCAGTGATAAGGAAATTAACTCTAGCTGTGACTGTAGAACTGATAACAGGTAAATGCATGGTCACTTTACTTTTTTGTCAAATAAATTTTTTATTCAATTATCAAAAAAACCTTACAATAATCAGATGATCCATGATTAATTTTCTTATATGCACACAAAAAACACAAAAACATAACAAAATTGTAACACCCCATCCCAAGCCCTGTTAATATACAATACAGTGACATTCAAAATAACTTTTAAGTTACAATACATTGAATTAAGGAATATAATTACTTTTGAGGTAACAGAAGAAAGGGTCCCAATCTTGTGAAATTGTTTAATGTTGCCTTTTAAAAGATATCTGGTTCGTTCCAAGTGCAGAGTAGATATCAGTTCCTCAAGCCATAGTTTGATTGCGGGAGGATTAACCTTTTTCCAAAACAATAATAACAATTTCTTGGCTGTTATCAAACAGTATGTAAGGAATTTCTGTTGAGCACTGTTCAATGAGCATATATAATTAGAATGCCCTAATATAATGAGCACAGGGTCTGGAGCCAAGTTCACATTAAGAATATCTGAAAGCACTTTAAATAGCTCACACCAGAATCCCTGTATTTTATGACAGAAAATAAAACTATGAGCCAAATCCGCATCCTCTCTTTTACATTTATCACAAATAGGAGAGATATTGGGAAAAAATCCTATGTAATTTCTTTTTAGAGAAGTGTAATCTATGTAGAACCTTAAATTGAATGAGGCATAGTCTAGTGTTGACTGATTGTTTATCAATATCCTCCAAGCCACTCTGCCAAACCTCCTCAGAGATTCCAACTCCAATCTCTCGCTCACATTCCTCTCTGATCAACTTTGTAGAAGGGGAAGTAACTGCTAGTAACCTTCCATAAATTAAAGATAGCTGACATTTGTTTCCTCTGAACTGTATAAGACAATCATCTATGACTGAGGGCGGGACCTCGTCTAGGGAAAACTTTATATGTACGTAGGTAATTCCTTATTTGTAAAAAAATCTGAAAAAAATGATTTTTTTTTGGGAGATTATATTTCTGTTGTAGTTGCATAAAGGAAGCTAAAGCCCCATCAAGATAAAGGTCCTTGATTGTGCATATACCCAATTCCTTCCATTGAGTAAAGGTTGTATCCAACCTTGAAGGGGGGAATGAGGGGGTTATTTGCAATTGGAATTAAAAGAGAGAGAGATTTATATTTAAGGTATTCTCTCATCTGTCTCCAAACGCGTAACTGACTTTTTATGACAATATTATTAACTGCTGCTTGGTCTAATATCACTGGGGAGAGTAAACACTGCTCCAAGATCATAAGGATGGCAGTAATCCCGTTCTATCTGGAGCCAATCCGGGGCAACCAGCAGACTGTTCCAGAACTGATAACAGTTAAGGGGGAGATTCAGTGCTTAGCGTTACGTGGAAGGGACACGATTCGAACATTCAAAATCACCTCAACGCCTCCGTAACATCCTTATTAGATATTCCTCCTGATTTTACATTTCTGTATAACTTTGTACAAAGCGACATTTGCATAGCCTCTTCTGAAAAGGAATGAGTTCAGCTTGTGGCACTTATTATAGGATCTTTAAAAATGCATGCAGCGCGTAAAATATTTTCAGTGGAACAATACAAATAATGCACTATTATAAACCAGAACTCTGAGATGTGACTACTGGAATGAAGTCTGGTCTATTACATGGTGTACACAATTTGCTTTATGATATATCAACATGATAGAAATATTCATGGTCGTACAAATCATTAGTTTATGTTGTTTCAAAGACAAAGAAATAACTCTCCCTTTAAAACACCGATTCCATTCTGATACGTAATGCCAACTTTTCGCAATCCAATTCTTGATTCCTGATGGACAAAATGAAATTCCATTCTGATACGTAATGCCAACTTTTCGCAATCCAATTCTTGATTCTTGCAAAGGAAAATAAAGGTTTTGCAAACAAAAATTAAAGTATTGAGGAAAATAATTTTGCTTTTTGCAAACAAAAATAAAGAATTGCAAAAACATAAATGATAACCGCGCGAAAGCAATGATTTTGCAATACATATTTTCCATGGTCATATCTACAATTTTATTTGCAACACTGAATTTATTTTGCGTGTCAGTCTAGTTTTATCTTGCGCTGCAGTTTTTCCTGTGCGCTTCATTTTTCTGCGCGTCTCGCTTTGTGGCGATGTTTTGACGTGGGGGTGGAGTCAAGGGGCAGGGGCGTGTACAACATGCCTCCCTGGAAGTGACGTCATCGGCCCGAGACGCAGCTCACTGATCCAGGTACTGTCATGATGAGCAGATGCATGCGAGTGGATCGCTTCCTTTTATTCTCTAGCATTAAAACATGCATGGTTTCGTTTTATTAACTTTATTGACAAATGTATATGTGTATTAGCAGCGTTTGCTCAAGTTAAAGAAGTTGTTACCATGCACATCTATTGTTTATTTCGCTCGATGTGCAGTCTTTTACTGGTATAAAGTTGGCTTGACGTTGGACGTTCGATATTCGCAAATCTAGGGACCGTCTCTAAAGTTACATGCGAAAACTACTATACACTTCTCTAACGTCAATAGCATGCAAGGAGAATGACTAACAGTCATGAAAACAACTGTTAACTGTTCATCCAGGTGTCAACTATAATGCACACCTTTTATATTTTTTGATAATTATTAAAATAAACTGTAAATCATATGTAAAATATTGCTACTTTTCATTACCAAATGGACGTAAACACTAATTTAAAGCTCAAAAGCTCAAATGAAAAATAGCAATATTTTACATATGATTTACAGTTTATTTGAATAATTATGAAAAATATGAACGGTGTGCATTATAGTTGACACGAAGATGAACACTTTACAGTTTGTTTTATGAAAGTGAGTCATTCTGTTTAAATGCTATTGAGCTTTAAATTTGTATTTAAGTGCATTCGGTAATGAAAAGTAGCAATATTTTACATATGATTTTACAGTTTATTTGAATAATTATGAAAAATATGAATGGTGTGCATTATAGTTGACACCTAGATGAACACTTTATAGTATGTTTTATGAAAGTGAGTCATTCTGTTCAAATGCTATTGAGCTTCAAATTATGGCATATTTTACATTTGAGCCCATTCGGTAATGAAAATTAGCAATATTTTACATATGATTTAGTTTATTTTAATAATTATCAAAAATATAAAAGATGTGCATTATAGCTGACACCTGGATGAACAGTTAACCGTTGTTTTCATGACTGTTAGTCATTCTCCTTGCAAGCTATTGACGTTAGAGAAGTGTATAGTAGTTTCGCATGTAACTTTAGAGACGGTCCCCTAGATTTGCGAATATCGAACGTCCAACGTCAAGCCAACTTTATGCCAGTCACACAATTTTTATAGCATTAAATGTGTATGTGTTTCATTTGGTTAACTGAATGTGTATTAACAGTGTTTGTTTAAGATCTAACCTGTGGGAGGACGCCAGCGCACAGAAGCGTTCTTTGTTCACATTAGTTCAGAGTTACTGCTAGTTTTTAATGTAAAATTATGCAATTCACTTCATAAATTATAACGTACATCATTAAAGAGGTCTACGACTCAAGTTTTATATCGATCTCGACTTCGTTTTTCATTTACATAACTCCTGGCATAAATTAATAAATGACTGTCATTGTAAGATTTAAAAAAAATGAAGCTCGAATCTTTTTGGTTTAATTTTGGCACGAGTTTAATGCATAAACAAACCCGCGTGACCCCATAGCAACCTGAGATTATCAGAGATTGATAAAATATTTTTTATCCATCCCACAGTCCGTTGATCGTGTCTTTTTATGTAATATATGTGCATATAAGGGGCTTTTATTATTTTATCTTATCATTATATATATATAATATATCCAAGTGGATGCTGCACACTGCTGGTGGTTGAGGGAGAGACCCCCCACATGAATCGTACAGCGAAATTGGGTGTTACAACAATACATTATAAAACGCTATATAAATGCATCATTCATGTATTCATATAGGCTAACCGTATATAATAATTGATAATAATATTATATTAAATAGGGCTATATTTTTATATTTATTGTTATGCTTATTTCCCCTTTTAATTCGTGTATTGCTTACCTAATTAACGTTCTTTGTTAAATTAGTGTTTTCATTTACAAATGAAACTAGCGAATTATTTCATTTTATAATTCTAGTATTTATTATTATAAGATTATTGTTAAATTTCATCCTCTAAAGTGCACTTTAATGAAAAGTGTAATGAAAAGTAGCAATATTTTACATATGATTTACAGTTTATTTTAATAATTATCAAAAAATATAAAAGATGTGCATTATAGTTGACACCTGGATGAACAGTTAACAGTTGTTTTCATGACTGTTAGTCATTCTACTTGCATGCTATTGACGTTAGAGAAGTGTGTAATAGTAGTTTCGCATGTAACTTTAGAGACGGTCCCTAGATTTCCGAATATCGAACTTCCAACGTCAAGCCAACTTTATGCCAGTAAAAGACTGCACATCGAGAGAAATAAACAACAGATGTGCATGGTAACAACTTCTTTAACTTGAGCAAACGCTGCTAATACACATATACATTTGTTAATAAAGTTAATAAAATGAAACCATGCATGTTTTAATGCTAGTGAATAAAAGGAAGCGATCCACTCGCATGCATCTGCTCATCATGACAGTACCTGGATCAGTGAGCTGCGTCTCGGGCCGATGACGTCATTTCCAGGGAGGCATGTTGTACACGCCCCTGCCCCTTGACTCCACCCCCACGTCAAAACAGCGCCACAAAGCGAGACGCGCAGAAAAATGAAGCGCACAGGAAAAAACTGCAGCGCAAGCTCAAACTAGACTGACGCGCAAAATAAAATCAGTGTTGCAAATAAAATTGTAGATATGACCATGGAAAATATGTATTGCAAAATCATTGCTTTCGCGCGGTATCATTTATGTTTTGCAATTCTTTATTTTTGTTTGCAAAAAGCAAAATTATTTTCCTCAATACTTTAATTTTTGTTTGCAAAACTTTATTTTCTTTTGCAAAACTTTATTTTTTTGCGTATATATGTGATATTATATTGACTCCATAATCCAATTCTTGTTTTATGAATGTTTTAAGGTATGCATCAGTACTGAAATTCTGGCTAATATGAAAAACTGAATTATGTTTGTTAAACAATAATCAATAAATGGCTAAAATGATTATAATATCACTAGGGGTGCACGATAAATATCGGCCGATAATTAATGCGCATCTCGTCAGTAAAGCCGGTTCTCTAATCAGCTGTAAATTCCATCAGGTGTGTGATTTTACATAGAGCAGCTGTGAAATCATGCACCTGATGGAATTTACCGCTGATTAGAGAACCGGCTTTACTGACGAGATGCGCATTAATTATCGGCCGATATTTATCGTGGACCCCTAAATATCACCAATTTATTGATTATAAGTTAACAATTAAAAACTTAAATACATTTAAACAAAAATGAATAAAACTAAAACTACAAATAAAATACAATAATAACAAAATAAATCCTATTCAGACCAAGGCTGATAACTACACCGATAACTATAATGATACTATAGTTGAACTAGTGTTGTCAAAAGACCCGGTACTTCGGTACCAAATCGGTACTAAAAAAATGAAAATGTTACGCTACCAGGTTTTTTAAAGTACCGGTGGTACCGAGTGCCCGGTCAACCCGGTTCTTGAAGCGCCATCCGAAAGGTGTGCAGATGCGCTCCCTTCATAAAAGCACTGAGACGTGGCAACATCAGGAGGAGGAAACACACCAAACTAACAGAACACTTTAAAGACAGACACCCAGATCAAATGAAATAGTTCAAGCAGGTAAGTTTCATTGTGTTTCCCATACATTTATTTATTTGTGGCGGCCCTCCACAATATCAAAATTGACCACCACAAATAGATTGTCCAAAAGGCTTTGACTTCACTGAATAAGCATGAGCACTGCACATGTCAAAGTCGAAAAGCGGTGCGGGTGTTTTTATATCACTGTATTTCTGAAGGAAACCAACTGTCTTCAGAAAATTATGGATGTCATATTCATTTCATCTTGCCTGTAATGCCTGAGCAGCGTTTGTGAGCGCAGCACTTATTTGATTACAGCTGTTACTGGGGAAACCTCTATCTCTCCTGCTCTACAATCACCTCCTGCTGGCAGAGAATGAATTTGCATAGCCTATATATGCCACCACAAATAGAGTGCAAGTCTGTGGGAAACACCCCTTCTGTTATGACTATTATTCAATATTTTAATTTGAATGTTGGATTGAAATGAACGCTGTTAATAAAGTACTTAAATGTTAGCATAAGCGCGACTACCGCTAATATAATGAGCATTAGAATGAAGTTTCTTTAACTATTTAATGCTCCTATAACTTTTATTAGGCAAAAAAACAGGAGGACATGATGATATTTACTATTTTTAACACCAGAATGAATTGTGAATCTAAAATATGTGTGTTAGAGAATGTATATCAGTCAGAAAACCAGTTCTGGGCTTTTTTTTTTTTTTTTTAAGCTAACCTAGTTGTTATTCTTGGCTGAATAACTCTACAATGTTTTCAAAAGCCCTTTAAAATTAAATATGTACACAGTTTGGATTAAATTAAAGTATAGTCACATTTTTAAATTAGCATGTTTTTGTGTTTTGCTTTGTGCTGAGACTAACCAGAATCCAACAAACTCGAAATGTGTGTATTCAACAAGATTCTATCTAATTGCAACAACAAGACTTCCACCATCCATTCACCATCATCCCTTTGTTTTCCATGACTTTAAGGTGGATGCAGGTAGAGCGGGATAACCACTGAATTATGCCTAAATTCGTGCCACTCCATTACCAATGGCAAGCCACACCTGTCTACATTTCCCATATCTCTCTCTCATGCATTATAGAATTATATGAACCCCTAAGCATGTGACCCATTCTTTTGTCTACAACACAAGACCATCTGCACCACATCTCTCGCCACCCATTACATTCAGAACTCTATTTCTGCTCATTTTGGCTACTGCTTTGGTACATATTAGTACTTATGTCCTTTTGTAACCATGCATTTATCTGCAACTGATATTACGGACTCATTTGCCTCAGTGAATCATAGCACCTTGTGTACCTCTACCATTAATAAAAGAGACCCTTTACCCAGCATTCATGAGCAAAGCTCTCAAGGGGCCAACACTCTGTTCGTATTCCTTATAATGAGGCAGTGCATGAATACGGCGCACTTTAATGAGCAGAGTATTATATATTAAACACAAGGGTGAAAAACAGTCGGACATAAATGTAAAGCCACAAAGGGAAAGAAAAAAATAGTATACTCGTTCCAAATGAAGCCAAATTGTGTCACGCTAACAAGACAGGGTAATAGCTGTAGTACTACACTAAAAACTTGAATTATGTATGCAATGTATGTAGCAATATATGTACTTTTATGCACAAAGTGAGGCTAAAGCCTGTGTTGAGAATAATCTTGATATCCAAAATAGAACCGTCGCAAACAAACATCTTGTGTAGGCACAAGGAATTATGGGTAACAACCAAAAACGCATACATGGATACATATTTTAAAAATCCACCAGAAATAGTACACCTTCCCAGAAATGTCTTGTAAAAAGTGACTTGGGATATGCAAATCCTTATCTTCTAGACTATATAGGATGGATATTATGCAAATTGGGATTCAGCATATTTGTTTGATTGCAACCGTGTGAATTTGCTTGAATTTCATGCAGCTTTCTGGCTTGGAGATGAAGAGGGTCGGCACAGGTTTGCTTACTCTTCTTAAATTTAAATAGGAAATTAAATGTCAGTTTGAGTTTGGGAGAGCAAACACAATGCTTTGTCCCATTGCATTGAGATTTTGTTTCAAACAGGCAAAAGAACGGGAAAACAGAACAACATGAAGTTATGTCAAATAATCATCAAATAATAACAATAATAACATCAAATGACGAACCATGTCACCCTTTACAGCTTCACGTTCAATGCAATTAATAATTAAATAAACAATTAGCAATAAAACCCAATGAACAAATTAGAATAAAATGTGTTTAATTGTTTTTATTTTAGTATCAACCGAATCCTTGATACTTTTGACATTGCTACTTTTGGCATTTTTCAAAAAGAGAGAAGCAACAGGGTTGGAAAAATGATGTGATAGATAACATAGGTATCTGCTAAATATGATATTACATAAACACTTTGTGCCTTGTCAAAAGACTATCATTTTATTACATGTAATTAGCAGAATAACAATGTGTAAGCTGGTAACAATCAGGTAAACATGAACACAGGAGGCTGGATACAGCTATTGAGTAGACAGTAATATGATACAGTTCCTTTCTACCTGATACAAAAGCACCTCAAAGGCAGCTCACTCATCACTGCTCTGTGGTCGTCCCACTGCCCTGATAAAAGTCCTCCACCCTGTTCTTCATTAAGAGCGCAAATACACACAGGCAAACAGCTCTGTACACAGACACCTGGAGAACGGAGCAGCTGTCCTCAGCTATTCTTGTTCCCAGGCACGATGTCTTTATCTTTTAGAGGACAAAATAATCATTAAGTACACTGTGGAGGTAAGATTCCTTAGAGATCCTGACGTTATCTTTTCTTCCACCCTCTCATATGCACCGTTTCAGGCTGCTAATTGCTCCAGCGATTAGAACGGACAGTTAAAGTAGAGGGTAATGAAAAAGCTCATGTGCAGAATTAAACAGGCCCTGCAGTGAGATTGTCCACACTACAGACACATCAGAAAACACACACCGACCAAAGAGCTTGTAAAGCAAGCCACCACATATATCTCTAATATGAAGGCAGGTATATCACTCACGCAGAGTCTTTTTCTCTGCTATCTTCATAGGGAACAAAACCCAAGTGCGACCGTAAGACAAGGTCAATGATTATGCTTTTTGCTAACACAATATAAGCTCTCTCTCTTTAAGCTGTGTGTCTCTCTCAGGTGAAAGCATGCTGTTTACACTCGTCTCATCCAAGTCTGATGGGTCACAATGGTCAGCTAGTCAATAAGTCATCCAACAGAAGACTTGTCAATTAGTAAGGTTAACTAGCTAGTTTGTCCATGGGTGTGATTGCTTAATAAAAAATGTTCATCTTTTGATTATTGCTGTTGCCTATAGTAATTATGTGTGTGATTTTTAATTTCCAGCCCATTTTAAGCTAGCAATTTAAAAAAATGTAAACAATAAATTAAACGACCCAGCATGATGGGTAAAATGTTTAACCCAACCAGCTGGGTTCAGAATAACCCAGCATGTGTTCTGTCCAATATTTACCCAGCGCTGGGTTGCCAAATAACCAAGTTGGGTTGTTTTTAACCCAGCATTTTTTTAGAGTGTAGAATAGGTGAAGAAACAGGAAATAAATGTGCGAAAGCACAGGATAGGATAACATGATATGAAATAATGGGATGCAAAAGGATATGAAAGGATAGGATGGGCAAAGAAACAGGAAGGGAAGCAAAAGCATAGGATAGGATTGGACAGAAAAAGGCAAAGAAAAAAGATGCAAAAGTATAAGAAACTATTAAACTGAAAAGGCAAAGAAAAGGGGATGTGAAAAGATGAAAAAGGATAGGATGAGCAAAGAAACAAGAAGTGATATAAAAGCATAGGACAGGACAGGATAGGCAAAAAGGGATGCAAAAAGATATGAACAGATAGGATAAGCAAAGAAACAGGAAGGGATAAAAAGGATAGGATAGGATAGGATAGGATAGGATAGGATAGGATAGGATAGGCTAGGATAGGCTAGGACTGGATAGAAAAGGCAAGTAAAAGGAGAGGAGAAGAGAAGATATGCGATAGGATAGGATATGACAATATCAAGAGAAAAAGAAAAGCTGTGAATCCATTCCAAGACAGGAATGGAAAGGAAGTAGGCAAGTGGAGTGCAGTGAACGGCAGAAAGAGAGGCGGAGGAAGAGAGATTGCTGCTGTTGTTGCTGGGTCAGCAACTTGTCACAGAAAACCTCAGCAGAACACAGCAGTATTCCCAGCAGTAAACAGAGAACAGACATGACATCTTCACTAGACACTCACAAGGACATCCTCCAGCCAGGTGATAACTACACGTGATTCTCGAAAGAAGATCTTTAGATGTGCTTACCAATGGATTCCTATTCCTTTGCATCCAGTCATTCAAAAATCACAGCTACAAGTATCTACGAGAATAAATGTTCCAGCCATGGTGGTCATTCATTACCCGCAGATGCTGATTAAAAATCCTCGGTAACACAGAATTAATGCCTCCGCAGGAAGAAAAGACAGACACCCATCGGCACCGGATCAATTTATCGTGCCGTTTCTTCTCTCTGCTTCATTCTGAATGAGCTGTGCAGAGAGCAATCTCTTAAGCAGCCCTGTCATTAACCTACGACTCCAGAGGGGACGGGCTGCCAAGTGGGGCTGTCTGTGTGCTGATTGGTGGGGCAATCCCATCCAGCATGGCCTCGGGAGAGCCCCATGCTAATTCTCTTAATGGACTGGAGTCATGGTGACACTGCCAAAAGTACAGTGGGCACGCTCACTCTTAGCTGGAGAGAACAGAAGGAGCTGAGGGATGCTAGTTGATACAGAGAGGATGTGGCATGTGGTTTCTAGGTCAGTTAAAGTAATTTCTGTGCAACTAGTGGGACCAAACGAAATTACGAAATTACTTTTCGCAAACATATGGTGCAAAAGATCACTTAATTATTCCAACTATTCCAAGGATCAATTATTCCAAGGAAATTATTTCCAATTTTTATTGACTGATGTCACTTAAAAAGGCACTGTGTAACTAAAACAGTTTTCCAGATGTTTCATGCAATCTTTATGATTGGAATTTGAATTTGTTATTTTTAGGAAGTTTATAAAAAACTGCTTATTTTAAAGCTCAGGCTGGTTTAAAAAGACAGTTCGCCCAAAAATGAAAATTATCCCTTGATTTACTCACCTTCAAGTCATCCTAGACATATATGACTTTCTTCTTTAAGACGAATATACAAGACGTTTTTAAATAAAACTCTGATAGTATTAGTCTGAAAGAAGAAAGTCATATACACTTAAGATGGCTTGAGGCGATTAAATCATGGGATAGTTTTTATTTTTGGGTAAACTAGCCTATACCTTTAAGCAAGTAGGTTTTATCCAGGAGGCTATTTAAGCAAAACTGTGAACACTATGGCTAATCAATTAACCCTTTTGAGATGCAAAAATGTTTGAAACTTTCCAACAGACTTCTTTAAATGGTGTAAACCGAATGAGGAAAAAGCCTTGCTTAACAGAAGCTTCATATATTGAGGTTTTGGTTTTACTTTGTTAGTTTTCATTTCCTGTTTGTGTGGTAGGTTGAGTGAGTGAATCAATGACTTTTCTTTTCCACAATGCCCCAGTATGCGCGAGACAGTATCTCATGATCTCCCACAGAAAATTAATGAAAGGCCGACGTGTAAACACTTTTTCTCCAAGCCAATTACCAGAGTCTCCTCAATATATGAGCAAGCTGTGCCCTCAAAATCAATCAATAAAACCCCAAGAGTGTGTATGTTTGTCTTGTCTATACTACCAGCATGCATCCTTTTGACCTCTGGTTTAAGGTCACAAAGGCTGTACAAACCATTGACCCATGGGTCAAAACAGTTCACAAGGGCCAATATTTGTAATTGCTGTCTTTTTCCAGGGAACGACAAGATCAGGAGAAAACAGAGTAAACGGCTTGACTCAATACAATACTACTAAATAAATGCACCTTAGTGTGAAATTACTGCAGAATATTTTTATACAAAAATACTAAATTGGCTTCTATTTTGTGACAAACCAGAATTTAAAAAAGTGAAGAATTGAAAGAAAACATCTGACAGAATGTGTCTATCTCGGAGCTTTATTCATCTTCACTGAATAAGAAAGGCTACATCTGGGATTATGAAACTTAGAAAGCAATATAAAACTAAATAAAAACAAAAACAAAGCAATACACCCATCCAATCCAAGTGCAGAGACAATTATGACTGCTATATTCCTGAATAGTGTAAACACTGTCTTCTGTGGTTCTGTCAAACCATTGCTACGTTTGATTAAGTGGTCTGATGTGTCAATCAATGGTGTGCGTTTGGGTCTGGGCTAACCATTTAAAAGTACAATGGAAGACGTTGAAATCTTTGTTCTTACTTAATTACCATAGTACAATACCATAGACATACAATGAAGAAGGGAATTCAGCCACAGAGATAAGAAAATCACTTGGGGTGGAATCTTTTGATTTGGGCTAGGGCTGCACAATTAATCGCATGCATTTGTCATGCGTGTCTCATCAGTAAAGCTGGTTCCGTGATTAGCGGTAAATATCCGTCACCTGTTTTCAAATGCACCGGGAGTTCATACACAGAGCCGTAGTTCACTGAAAAGGTACGCAATATCGTGTTCATAATCGAATGCGATTAATCTCAATTATGAACAGAATATTGCGTAGCTTTTCAGTGAACTACGGCCTGTGTATTAACTGCCGCTCCTGTTTGAATGAACAGGTGACAGACATTTACCGCTAATCACGGAACCGGCTTTACTGATGAGACACGCATGACAAATGCATGCGATTAATCGTGCAGCCCTAATTTGGGCCTATACTGTAAGTACCCACCTACACGACCTGCTGAAACCAAAGACATACATTAGATTTAATTAGTTATCTTTACTTAGTTGTTATACTAACTAGGTTTTATTAAGTTGCAGCTACTTTCAAGGCAAATAAAACAATCTACTTACTTTTTTTGAGTGACACTTACTTAACATATTCAAGTAGCCACAAAGGAACCAATGACATTAATAAACCAGTGAGAGGCAACAGTGCACTAATATGTTGCTAATTGCGGGTTTTGTTTTTAGCTCACCATGATAGTGATTAGCGTTCCCTTTGGTTGTGCACTTGAAACTTCATTTATGTCACTATAATTTTTTCTCTGTTAATGCAGCAATGCATTATGAAATCAGAGTTATTTGATTTCAAAGAGAAGTAATAAATAGGTTTCTTTTATAAAATGACATATTTTTTAATTAAAGCATTTTTCTGTGTGCGTTTAATAATGACATTTTTGAGATTTTATTTTTCATAAATACCTTGATATGCTTTTTATATAATCCTTAAATATTGTGTGGTAATATGCTGAAGTCACACACGCTTAAACATTCATCACGTGCATCACAACAATGGTAACAATTAAGTTTAATTTATTTTCATTAATTGTAACAATAGCCATTTTATTTGCTCTTTTTGTTGTGCTACTACTGACACAAGACAGCAAATAAAATTGGCAAATAAAAACAACAACTGTAAAACAAAGCAACTGCATAATTTATTCTGCGCAATGCATTCTGGGAGTCAGTGAGTAGAAGTTGTGAGTAAACCTAAATGAAAGGATCAAGTACCCCCTACAGTTCTTTTTTTAGTTACTAGAACTCTTGTGTAAGTTAACTATATTAACTAAGCATTTGTCAGTACAACATACTATTCCTATTTCACTTCACTTAGTTTTTTCAAGGCAATCAGTTTGCATACTTTTTTTAAGTAGCCCAACTTTTTTTTTTTTACAGTGTAGTTCTACTCAGACCACACTAGCAACCACACAGAAATGTACTTGAAGCCATTCAGCATTCAACACCATAGAAAGACCTTGGAGAACCACCATGATATCTTAGAACAAATATCTTCAACACTGTTCTAAAAATGTTCCGACTTGCTCCTTTTCAAGTGATCCTGAAGACCTTGATGTGCTGCTTGTGTTTGATTAGGGTTGGCACTAAATTCTGCAGGATGGTGGGTATCCAGGAGCAGGGTTAAAGAAATAGTTTCCCCAAAAATGAAAATTCTGTCATTAATTACCCACCCTCATGTCGTCCCAAACCGGTAAAAGATCATTCATCTTCGAAACACAAATTAAGATATTTTTGATGAAATCCGAGAGCATTCTGACCCTCCATAGACAGCAACACAACTTCCACGTTCAAGGCCCAAAAAGGTAGCAATGACATTGTTAAAAATGCGTTGTGGTACTGTCACGAATGAGCGCTGAAGTCTGACGTGGAAAAGGTGAAGAAATTGTTGAATGAAGTTATTTTTGTTTTCTTTGTGCCCAAAAAGTATTCTCGTTGCTTCATAAAATTACGGTTGAACCACTGATGTCACATGGACTATTTTAACAATGTCCTTACTTTCTTTCTGGGCCATGAACATGTCAGTTGCATTGCTGTCTATTCAGGGTCAGAAAGCTCTCGGATTTCATCAAAAATACCTTAATTTGTGTTCCGAAGAAGAACGAAGGTCTTACGGGTTTGAAACTACATGAGGGTGAGTAATTAATGACATAATTTTTGGGTGATGCTTGACCAGAATCATGTTGTGGAGTTTCATTTCCCCAGAAAATGTAAAAATCTGCTTATTTTTGCAATTCCGTATGGTGCAGCTGGTGGTGAAGTAATTAGAAACCTCCTTTTTATGTAAACCAAAGAAAACTGAGGGTGGCTCTGTATCCAAACCACATTTGATGCATCAATTCAGTGAAGCTGTCAGTGGTGAGAGTTAATATGTTTAACCAAGAGAAACATGTAGGCTGCAAGATCCTACCAGTCACAGAGCTGATTTCTACCCTGAAGTCCACATAAGTCTTCCACACATATAAATACCGCAGACGGTGAGAATGATGATGGTGAAACTGCAGCCCATACAAGAGTAAACAGTAATATCTTTATCCTTGCCACTTTTGCCATCACCAACATGTACTCTGCAATCATAATCACCTCAATCCTTATCATAATCAACATCTGTCAAGCATCAACAGCAACAATCTTCTAACAACAACTCTCCAGAGTAAAATTCCTGGCAACTGTACAAACCTTCCAAAGTTGACCAAACAATGACTTCCATGACCGACCCATTTCCCAACACCCCATGCTCCCTGAGCAGTAACCCAGCAACAGTTCCACAACACAGCTACAGAGATAGAGTCCCGTCTAATCACAGAGCACCGCCCGAACACTGGGACACACTCTGTTGGTCTTCCCTTTTATTTTGCTTACTTCCGACCCTGAACGAGCCCCCTTGGAGTGTCCTCCGACTGTGAGGAGAGGTGAGAGGAAGTGAGTGGAGAGCTAGAAAATGTGAATGAGGAGGAGAGAATCATTCCAACAATGACATCCATAGAACCAACAATCCCCCCCACCCAGCCCCCTGTGCCTTACACTTCTGTCGAGTTTAGTTCATCTGGAAAAACAATGGGAAAGAAAGGCAAAATGAGTCGAGGTGTGGTTCTGGAACTGCATAAGCACTCGTGGGAAACATTCTGTCATCTTGACTTTGATGAGAGCTGGCATGCAACTACCGCTAATGGTTTTAGAGTACAGTACTGTAAATACGCTGACATACTGTGCTTTCCGATGGCACAATTTTCATCGATTGCACTTGAAGTACTCATGCAAAATAGACCTTAACACACAATACCACATTGTCCTCCGCTACCGTACACTACAAATCCACAGAGTACCAAAGCTGACAATAACACAATCCACACCCGAGACTTTTACAAGCAGGACCAGGCCAGACAAGAACCATTCAAACATTCCTCTATTCAAGCCAAACAGCCTCACTGGGAACAAAAGATGAAGCACTACATTTCTTCCTTTTATCTGCTAGCCTGTGAATGAAAGAGCTAATTTTAACTGCTCAAAGCATAGTCAACATGGATCCTTGCAATTAAAATCTTTGAAGGAGCTCATAAATGATCTTTGTGTTAAAGACAACATGATTCACAACAAATATAACTTCCATAATGTGGAGTATTGCAGAGTAACACTGAATATGATATTACTGATTAATATTATTTGATAACACTTTAGTATAGGGACCAATTCTCACGATTAACTAGTTGCTTATCAGCATGACTATTATTAACATATTGGCTGTTTATTAGTACTTACTGTATAAAGCACATATTCTGCATGACAATATTCTAGCTATATCTCTAATCCTACCCAATTCCTAAATTTAACAACTACCTAAGCAGCAAACTAGGAGTTTCTTGAGGCAAATTTGATAGTTAATTAGTTTGTTAATGGCGAGAATTGGACCTTAAAATACAGTGTGACTTATTATTCTTTATGAGATCATGATATTCCCATGAAAAAAAAGACTTAGTTATAACACCAGAAAGGTTGTTAAGAAAGTATGTTAGGTACATTTTGATTTTCTGTTCGCCTATAAATGACAATTCTGCCATCATTTACTCACCCCCATGTCATTCCAAACCTATATGTCTTTCTTTTTACTGTGAAACACAAACTGTGAAACTGTTTGGCCATTCAGTGAAATCCATCAAAGATTCTGTTATAAAAGGCACCCTAGGGATGTGGAGCAAAAACATAATCATAGACCAGTATGATGTTTGCTGGGTAACCTAGCCTACCAGTTGGATGGAGAACCCAAAGGTTTAACTTAAATTAAACAGTACAACCATAAAAAAACACCCACAGATTCACACTCATTTCTGGACCAACTCTACACTGATTTTCTCCACTGACAATGAGCCATGAACCTTTGTGTCTCCTGGTCCATCAACTAAACATTTCCTGAGGAATTCCAACCAGGCCTGTTATTCTTGGAGATGAAACAACTGCAACAACAGAAATGGGGAAAACACTTGCTAATTGATTTGCAGAGGGAAGAGGGGAGTCGCTCTAGTTAATACAAAACAGCTTATCATTAAGGGCTTTCGAATCGTGTTAAAGGCAAGTTACCAGCTATTACAATGAATAACATTAAACTGGGCAACCATTACCCAGTTAAACTAACTTGCAAGAAACTTTATCTCTCCATCCATTGTATGTACAATGACTAGGCTTATTGTGCAGACAACACAAAGCTTTATCAGCTCAGTACGGCTCAGTTCAGAACTGTAGTATTTTGACTGTGCTGTCTTAATATGGTAAAACATTAATTTACCAACCCAAAACACATCAAACTAAACTGATACTAAACCAAGCAAATCAGCCACAGCTCATTAAGATGCAAACTAATTACTCCGAATCAATTCCATAAGTGAAGTGAGTACATTTTATTCAATTAGCCTAATGAACCATATGCTATAAACATTAGGCTATAATCAAAAGCCTCAGAAATCAGCTACGCAAAACGTCAACCCATTCAGTTTGGCTGCCAACTACATTGGTCTACCACCAATATTTTTCCAGTTTCCCAAAGAAAAATACTATGGGATATTTAAACATGAATTTTGGAAATCTTTTATTGAGCATTTTGGAGATTTACTCACCCCAAACTCGCCTTAATTTGTTTATGTGTCTTTTTCTATGAAATATACAAGGAGACATTTTGCAGAATGTTCAAGCTGCTCTTTTCCGTATAAAAGTAAACTGGGATCAGTGAATGTCAAGATCCATAAAGGACAAAAAAAGCATAAAAATATTCTTATGACTCACAATCACTCATAAAACATGCAAAAGCTAAATCAGAGTGGGATTTTGATGACTAATGTCTCAATTTTTGGATGAACTATACCAATAACTATAAATAGGTGACTGATTTTAATCCTGGACGGATGTCCTTTACCATATGGCATATCGTTAGGGCATCACAACATCATTAGGACCTCACTAATGCCAAAGGCCTATAGGCCTATTTAAGAGTATTAGTTTAATCTTAAAATGCACATAGCCAGATTAGCCAACCATCCACAACAGTCAAACAACAATCTCCTGCCTTTTCACTATTTCAATTTTGGAGGACAGCCCAAATATCCCAAGACATAATGGCCCAATGTAATCCAAAGCCATTTGATAATGACCTACTTAACAGCAGGCCCATGATCCAACTGAAAAAAAAAAAAAGAAACACATTCAGAAAGCATGATTTTAATTACACTCTTTGGGAAAATACGTAGGTAGAATGTACAAGAGGTAAGCTGATATGACTCACATTAATTACCCAATCATATTACCTCATACCAGTTTCAGAGGAGTTCAGAATGAAGTTGGTTGCTGCTACAAGTTTTTCCAGCATCTTGAAAGTGCTGCTTTCACAGTACTTTTTCTCAGTCAATCAATACATTATTAATGGGGCACTACAGAATTCGTCAGTCAGATTAAATTGAAATGCTCAGACTTAGCATTCAAGCAACAGTTCTCTGGGCTTAAAGTTAAACTTAAAGATGTAAAGGAGTTTTACTGTGTAACCTGTCTAAATGATAGCAAGCTATAATATTAAAACTAAAAATTAAAATACAAAAAAAATGACAAACTGCCCTATATAGGGCCCTATGATTCCCACGACACAGACGGAATCGCTGAATCATACATGAACACATAAACAATTTCTAGAACTGCCCTAAGAGTCATTTTAGGAGCATTTTACCATATCTTTTGAGAAGAACTAGGCCTATCATCATATTCTTCTTCTTGTTCAATAAGCAAAATAATATCATCATATTCTTCTTCTTGTTCAATGGCAGCTCCTATCGTCATAGCATGTTCATCATATTCTGGTTCCATGATTAAAGCCGGTAAATCGCGGCCTAAAAGTTTGGTTTAACGTAGTTGAAGAAATCGAGTTCATTATTGAAGAGTCGCCTTTGATAATGACAGCTTCCAGAACTGTCCAGCAGCTCCTCCATTTGAAAGCAGGTGAATAATAACTCGATATAGCGATGGAACCGGCTTTACTGACGAGATGCGCATGATCATATCGTTCGATATATTGTCCAGCCCTAATTAAAATATTATTTTTTAAATGAATATTTACCAGAAAAATAATTTACCAGAATTTATTTAGAAGAAAAATGTTAATCCACAACACAGTATTTCTGAAAAAAGAAAGAAAATAATAAATAATTTGTTATAAAATCAATTAATTAGAAATGCATTTGATTATTAAACAATTAAAATGGAATCCATAAAATTAATGGAAATCATTTCATAAAAATAAAACTGAGTTTGAGAAAAAAAATAAGACTGATTTCATAGTGCCCTATACTTCTCACTATTCGACTAGTCAGTTGTTGGACTATCAGTCAATTAGTCAACTCTCATGAGATATTCTTGTACACTAGCACAGAAATTGCGGCATCTTGTCTGAAATATTTTTCTTTATTTGTTTCTTGGGTGATAGAGATTCTGAGATGAATTTACATTTTCAGCTGATTGCTTCTTCCCATTCCCCTCCATTTTATTCTCGTTTTGTCCTCTGCGTGTGGTGTCACTAGTACCATAGATTTTATCAGATGTAGTTGGCAAGCAAAAAGCTGCATCCCAGATTGTGACACTTAGAGCGAGAGCTAATTATAACCTCACATATGGGATATACAGCCAGAGGAAAGCAGGTGTTAGCTGTATTATCTCCTTCCCGATGATATGGGAAAAAAATGTAAAGTTTCATAAATTGAATAAGATTTCAGTTTAATGCAAAGAGCATGACCAACTAGTAATTTCAAGCATGATTTCCTACATTTCACTTGGCAAACTGACCATTTTTTGAAAAACCAACAGCAAGAATATGGATGTAACTGAATGATATACTCTAGATACACAAAGTGGTCATACAAGCAATTTTGAGAGATATAGGCTAAATAACAACAAATGTTCCCCAAAGATACAGTTGATGCTCACCACATCTTTACATCACCCAGCTGAAAAAAAAGAGGCTGAAAATAATCAATACACATAATAAGCAATAACCTTTACCATCAAGCTCTCTGTCCATTAATCATGCATTTTAATTCCCATCGTGCCCTTTCATCACAAAAACACACATCCTTTCTCGTGTCATCTTAGAGTACCAGAGGCCTTTTCACCAGTCAGACTTCATGAATCAGAAGGATGCAACCAAATTAGACTATTGTGCCCAGAAATAATCTCATTCATGGACTCATTCAAATACAATTTTCTAAACAAAGTAAAAAGACATGGAAAACTGAAATAATAATTTTAAGAGCTTAAAATCTAAAACTGCATTTAGGCGTCACAATATTATATTGTACTGTAAGAAAAATGGATAATCATTTTGAGATTTTCTAAACATAACAATAGTTAACGGCGTTAACTAATTAAATTAACTTAATCTAGTTAGCACAAGATGATGGCAAACTAAATGATAAAAATAGAGAAATGAGCATAAAGAATTAAATATGCAATATCAGCTGATACAAACAAATAAATATATAAATAAAATGTGGGTAATTTATTTCTTTAGGAATCATTCACCAAATGAAAGCAACAGAAAAATAACTGTTCAAATCAGATAATATCTCAATAATCATAAGATTTGATAGATAGATAGATAGATAGATAGATAGATAGATAGATAGATAGATAGATAGATAGATAGATGGATTTTTATTACATTAATAAAAATTAATGTATCTCATTAAGAACAAAATATAATACTAAAAGGTCAGCAGCTTGACCTCATATGACTGTGACAAAGTCCAGCGCATACAGACACATTCCTTTTTCCTGTCAAAACAGCCGTGCTAATTTCCTTTTCCTTGCATAGTGACGACGGCCATCCTCAGTGTATCAACTAACACAGATTCAAAAATTTAAATGCAATTTATGCTAAATAAATGTGAATGTTAATGCATTTCAGGTCAACACAAACCCGGTTGTTTTTTAAAAAGCAACCAAGCTGGTAGCAATAGGGGCATGATTGATTGACTATCTTAATAGATTGTTAAAACTAGGTCAAAGTGCATATTATTTGTGTCACAGTCACACTGTATGCGCCATCCTGCCTCATGTGACGCATGAGATGGTGGTGATGAAGAAGTGAAATGCACTTTCAATCATTTGGTTTACATTTAAACTCTATTGATCGCACCAAATGATCAAATCCAGATCTATTGATGCCTCTGGCTTTGCTAGTTCAGTCTCTTATATACTGATATGCACTGCTCTAAGGTAACGTACATTCATACATTATGAGCTGTCATATCTTTGAAGTACAGATTGCAAGGGGTGTGACGCGGCACTGGAGGAAAACACGGATTTCTTCAAAGAGCCTGAACTGCCTTATATATGGATATGACTTGCACACAGTCCATATATCCACTTATGTGTGATTACCTAAGACAATAATCCATTTCAGGCTATTAACTGTGGAGAAGACTGCCATTAAAGTGTGTATAGTGTGTGATGCTTTGATATTGCTTGCTGAAAAAAAGATGTGAGTGCAACTCTAAAGAAAATATGACTTATGTTGTAGGCAAGAATGCATTTTGAAGTGAGGGTTCAATGCATCATCTTGTGATGTATCTGTTACCTGCTTAGCTTTCCTGGCTTATCACAACAATGTTTGTTAAGATGCACTTGCAATCAAGTAGCTATTGGGCTAAAAGGATAGTTTGATGTAACCGCAGTACAATTAATCTACAAATTACCAAGAGCCATCTTCTTGATACAACATTATAGCTTCAAGACACGCATTCCATCAGGGATATTACATAAAAACAAAAAACAACTACCTTTGCAAATTACTTTTTTTTTTTTTTTTTTTTTTTTGCCTGATCCCTACCAAATTCACCATACATGTAGTCTCAACATGTAATGTAATGTCAATGTGAAAATGATCAAAGACGCGTTGATTTCGAATTCAACATGGGCTAAAAGGGCTGAAGCTGACAAAATATTAAAGGCGTGGCCTATTTAACTAAAAAAAATTAGGTACGCTAAATTGGATTTTAAAAAAAAAATCTGATTTTATTTATTTTTTTTACGTTTTATCACTAATGTTATTTATTGTCATTTCATTTTTTTGTTCCGCTTTTGTACTTTGGTTTAGAGGAAGTTTAGGGGAAAATGAGATAAACCTAAATAAATACATTGACTTTAAAAATATTATAAATTATAAATGTAAATTATAATATAAATGAATACATAAAAAATAAAACAGTACAGTAGTGAGTAGAAAAAACGGTAATGTAACATAACAGAAACTAAATACTAGGGATGTGACGAGATCTCGTGGTACGAGGTCTCGCGAGATCCGATGTGTCCCGCGAGATCTGTCTGGTCTCGCAAGAACGTGGCGATATCCTCGCAAAACAATTTGCAGTTTACATTAGAGTTGCACAATTAATCGTTTAAAGATCGCGATCTCAATTCAAACACACACGCAATCTTATTCCTGAAAGACAACGATTCAGCTATGTCTATTACGACTGTTTCACATCGTGAGTGTCCGTGGAGCGTGAGAGCACGTTTTGTCGCTGCCCGTGTTAATGAATCATTCAGGCCGCTGCCGATCCAGAAAGAGCAACACAAAAAAATCATTATTTCTGTGTTACAGACATTTAATTAACATAAGTACTTGGATAAAAGTTTATAGTTTGGGTATAAACACTTACTCTCTACAGTAGCGTTCAAAACGAATTATCTAAACACGTGTGTATTGTAACGCTTATCCTCTTCCGCCAGGAGGTGGCGACATCTGCCTGTTTAAAAAAAGTATGTGTCATTGAATCATTCATTCAGGAGGTTCTAATAATGAAGCAAGTCTTTATGAATTGAGACACTGACTGAATTTTTTTTTAAATTAATATATTTAATTAATATATTAGGACTTAAGCAATGAACATTTTGTCAAAACAACTAGTAAATTATTTTATTTTGTTTAGTTTTCTAATCTTTTTTTTTCTTCAGAATTGTGAGATAATCGTGATCTCTAATTTATATATAAAAATACATCTCAATTTATCCAGAATTGTGCAGCTCTAGTTTACAGGTTGTTTATTGCTGTATATAATAGATATATTATATTATGTAGATATATAATAGAAGTTTAATTTCATAAAGCACATGTTGATTTCAAAATGCTTCTAAATTTTTTGCATTTTGTGTTTTTCAGTTGAATAAAACCCTACTTTCCCCTATATATTTAGTCAATGAGGATTTCTTTTTAAAAAGTCTAAAAATCTCGTCTCGTCTCGTTCTCATGAACCCAGTCTCGTGTCTCGTCACACCCCTACTAAATACTATTCAAATATTTTTAAATAATATTAATTTTTCACATAGAGTTGTCTTTTAAATTTTAGGACGGGGCCCTGGCATTAAGATGATCATATCTGGGGGTCTGTGACATCTAAAAGATTGAAACTCCATTATTTAGATAATAAAAATAAAATAATAAATAGATAATAACTCTTTTAAATCCCAATCATAATTGCATTTACATATACTTTAATAAAACCAGGTGTAAGCTATTTCGCATTTTATGTCATTTTGCATATGTCTGTTATTCTCTTATTCAAGTAACTTACGTTTCGCCCAATCAGTCAAATTCTTGGTTCTCTCCAAAATCATCTCACCCAATCAGCACACTCATGGGATTTCGACTCATTACGAATCGAACGTGTTCGAATCAAACGGTTCTGTTAAACGAGTAGTTAACCCGGATCGCTGCGACTCGATCATATTCGAAATAAACGCACTGAATTCGAACAGAACGTAAGATTAACATACTACTCGTTGTATGCTGTATACAGTAAAGATATGCCATAAATAAAAACACCAGTATGCTAAAGTCAGCCACGGTTCTGGGTTCAGAAAGTCGACGAGTTGTTCACTCGAGACCGAATCATTAAGAACAGTTTTGTGAATCGGTTCACTGAACAGGTCCGAATAATAATAATAATTAAAAAACCGATTCGTTCACATCGATACATTTAAGTCATTTGCAAACAGCTTGCGCTGGCACCTTGCATGTAAAAAGGCCGTATATAATTTCCAAAGATATCCATCCATCATCCGTGAGAGGGAGGCTACGCGCCCCGTTCCTCGATGTCAAAACGCTGTGGGACTCCATGAATCCCAAAATCACCGTGACTTCCAACAATATATTCAGAAAAGGTAAAACTGTGTCAAGCAACTCTCCATGCACCTAGAATAGCTGAAATTATCCTTGAATTTACCAGAATAACATATTAAAAATGCCAGCAGGCGAAATCATGACAGATTATCAATATGCACGCTCCATGCACTCACATGCGAGAAAGAATAAATCAGCGGCTTCAAATTCACTGACAGATCGCAGAATTCAAACAGCACGCCGCTCGAGACTCAACACCGCCCATTCATTCGGCTCCATCATTACACGTCCACCATAAATCAACACCAAAGCGGCTTGAACTCCGACCGAAAGAGGAACTACACCTGCGTCGCCTCAAAACGACTCATTTACAAATAACAGAAAAAGCTAAATATCAGGATTTCTCACCTGAAAGGCAGCCAGCACTCTCGTGCGCGAGAGATGATTGAGTTGATTTAGAGGCAGCGCGAGCCGAGCTGCGGTCCTGCCTCTGGAACACGAAGCCCCGCCCCTCTTGTTACTAGGGTCCCCCATCGAGGAGATAGGATGTTGAGATAAGTCCTTCAGCTCAAGTGCGATTATTGAACGATTCGTTGCTTACTATCAGCGTTACACACCCAGATAATAAACTAAAGACGTGCATCAGTGTGTGTATGCGAGCGAAACTTGTGTGGATCTCAAAACCTGGACCTTTAAATGTGCATAGTGAAGAAGCAGGAATAATAGTAATATAATGGACAAAAGCAAGATAACAAAATCATATGGGTGTGTGTGCATACATACATAATACACAGTTTATGTAGAAATATATTTTACAAATGTAAAATCTATAATTCAATCGTAGCAAATTAATAATCGTTGCATTAAAAAAATAGTTTACACAATATGTACCAAAAAAAGTTTGCACAATATGTTTACACACTTGTAAACGAAATTTGAAACTGCAAAAATAATGCAAAATATCTTTCATCTCTATTTTCAGCAGATGCTGATATTCTCAGAAAGGCTAAATATCAGTCCATCTGAACTAAATATATATTATAAATTAAATAAAATATATAAATATTTTATTTTGTAGGTAATAAAATTGATACATAAAATGTACAATATAATTTAGTAATAGCAAATTAGATAAATATATAAAAATAGAAATATTTCACACAATATTTACACACACAAATAAATAATAAAGAAAGAAAGAAAGAAAGAAAGAAAGAAAGAAAAAAGAAAGAAAAAAAGAATCTACACCCTTACCTAGGAAATAATGCACAAAATAATTTCCATTTCTTTTTTTAGCAGTCCATGATTTTCTCAAATTGGCCAAAACCAGAAAAATATCATTCCGTCTGCACTGAAATTCTCACTCAGAGATTGCTAGTAATTTTCACACATAATGACATAGAAATGGCAAGTAACACACTGAATTAAACATGACATTTTAAAGTACAAAATTTTACTTTTTCTTTCTTTCTTTTTCTTTTTTTTTTTGGTAGAAAGAAACAGTATTTTTTATTTGTATTTTTTTGTAAAACATACTCCAATAATATTTGCTTTATTTATGCAACCTTAGAAAACCATGATTTTACAGTGTGTAGTAAAAATCTAATTGTGTATTACTGATATTACATGATATTACCTACTGATAGGTTTTTTTTTTTTTTTAATAAAAGCTAAAAGCTCCATTACTGAGGCTAGATATGTTGTCTCAGCCTGAGATAATGTTCTTATTAAATGTACTTAACTTAACATTTGAGTGTTGGATTCACAACTCAAATGTTAAAAACAGGCTGGGAGTCAGTTGTCTTTTTCAGAGAGATGCTCAGGTTCCATATGTTAGTGATACTCAGAGAGAGCTGTCATCAAACATTTATAGGCCGGTCCCGGAAGGCTTCACAGACGTCTGTCTGCAGTCTGTCTTGTACACAGTGTGACCTTTACTGCAGTGACCGGTCTGGGACGTTATGAAGTATGTATTGAGTATTTCTCCTGAAGCGTAGAGTCATATATAAGCTCTGATTTGATTTCAGTTGGTTTGTCTGTGTGTGTGTTTGTGTGTGTGTGTGTGTGTGTGTGTGTGTGTGTGTGTGTGTGTGTGTGTGTGCACGCACTGTAGCTCATCTGGAACCCTGGCTGTAACTGATAGTGTTGTCGTGATGATGGAGCTTGAACTGCTGCTTGCTTGTGTACATGATGAATATGCAAGCACCACTAATGAGGCTAATAGAGCAGAAAATTAGATGTATTATTAGAGGTTATGTACTGTCAAATGCAAAAAGAAAGAATTAAAAGGTGTGTGTGTAGTACTCGCAGACAGACCAAAGGAAATCACCAAGAACTCTATTTTTACACCAATATATAACACGCATCTGTCACTGAATCAGTTGATAAAGGAGATTTTTAAAGATGTTCTAATTTGTTTAAATGTAAAAATAAAGTAATAAAACACACGCATTCATAAATTTTATTTAATATGTATTGTGACATATTTATAATATTTTAAAATAGTATATTTTTTAATTATTGAAATGAATATATGTATAAAACACAAACATGTATTTAACATATATACATACATACATAACATATTTTAAAATTTAATTGGTATGCACACAGACACACACATACACTTTAATATTTATTGTATTACATATACATACATATTATATTTATAATATTTTATTTATACAGATTTTATTTGAAATTATTAATGTTATAGTGTGAAAATGCAGGCGTATACACAACAATGTATTGACACACTGCCAATATATAGTAGTCTACTGTGTAATTATTGCTGTTTCTTTTGCTGCATATATTATGGATTAACCGGAACAAAGGAAATGTAAATAAAGAGGCAGTCATGACCAGTCATCAGCGCAGTCAGCTCATCTCCATGCCCTCGTGACCTCAAAGTGTCCTTTGACGGATAAGCTTTAGTCATATAACTAACAGGATGCTGTCCTCTAGTGTTCACACTGAAAGCTGCAGGGTTTAAACCTTGCCGTTTTTCATGTTATACTGTTAGAGGCCTTCTTG
This sequence comes from Cyprinus carpio, assembly GCF_018340385.1. Lineage (NCBI taxonomy): Eukaryota > Metazoa > Chordata > Actinopteri > Cypriniformes > Cyprinidae > Cyprinus > Cyprinus carpio. Next base: position 16,448,928 of record NC_056621.1, on the reverse strand, counting down.
TCCTCTAATGGGCTATGTATTTTTTTGTTTGTTTGTTTGTTTGTTTTGAAGCAGTATAGTGAAATAGCTCTCAGGGTGGTATTCTGAGGTCACGTTTAAAGGTGACCCTATACACATGGTGTTCATTACATGGTGACCCATGATGATAATCATTAAAACCAACTGCTGCTCAAAGGGACCCATTTAAAAGAAGAAAAAAAAACAGGAAGAACTGTGAATGGTGTGTGGTGTACAAAAACGTAACTTTTCTGAGAAGTACGATGTGATCTAAGGCTACGTTTACGCGACAACGATGTAGTCAAAAATTGAATTTTTTCCCTTGCGTTTTTAAAAAGTTTCACATACACAACGTTTTCAAAAGATTTGCATTTACACATATCCACGAAAAAGGCCAAAAATGCTGTATTACGTATGCCGGGCCAGTAGTTGGCACTGTCATCTTGTTAAAAAACAAAATCTGTAGGGAAGTGACGATTATATGTTGTATATGATACGTCTCCGCTGTTGGTTGTAATATTGATGAAGTAAATCCACACTTCGCTGAAGAAGCGTTAGCAGACTCTTGAGCAGCAAAGACAGTATCATATACTCCGCCATTGTTGTGTATGTTTGTTTGCACTTTCCTTTAAAATCGACATGTACTGCACATGTCTACATACCTAACACATACTATGCACGCGCATGACATCACCGTTTCGACATCGTCTCGGGTGTTTTTCAAAAAAAGATTCTGCAAAACGCATCCCGTATCGTTTGTTTGAAAGGAATAGATGTGGGTTTAGTCAAAAACGTGCACTTTGAAACCCGTTTTCAAAAATATGCGTTTTCAGTCCCCAAACGCAGTCTGCAAAACGCAGTAGTCGTGTAAACAAACAGTCAAAACGTATAAAAAGTTTCCCGTTTTTGGCTGAAAATGTTGTCGTGTAAAACTCTTTGTTGTAGTAGAATTCTGTTTTATGTAGTTAAAAATAAGAATTCTTTATTTTCTTCAAAAATAATAATAATAATTTTATTGTTGTAATTATTTTGTTTATTTTGTAAAATGGTTTAATTTGAAAATTCAAAAATTTTATTTATTGTTTTATTGATGCACTAAAATGGATTAAAATTTTGTCCCAGACATTACATTACGTCAGCGTCAATCACAATCAAGTTACGTACGTACATCACGCGCAGCAACACAGCGTATCCGGCTGTTTGCTCCAAAAAAAAGGGGGGGGGGGTGCGGGGTCGGGGCAGCAGCCGCATTTATAATGGGGGTCGCGGGAAACAGCACAGCTTTTTTTTTTTTTTTTTTATGTTTGTTTTTTGTTGTTTTTTTGTTGTTGTTTAATATTTTGTTTTTTTTTTTTTTTTTTTTTTTTTTTTTGCATTTGGAGGCTCCAAAAAAAAGGGAGCTGATGTTTGGTTACTTGAGGCAGCAGCGCATTTATCATGGGGGTCGCGGGCTTAAAAGTTTGGGACCCCCTAATGCTAAATCCACCAAACTGGTGTGGGACCAGCAGGGGGTGACTTCTGCTGCGGTATGTCACAGTGTGATCTCACAATCCTATTTATAAGGCAGTTATTTCCTGTACAGCTGTTTGTAATCTCTAAATGACTTTCTAAGTTCTGTTTAAAAACTTTTATCAGCATTGGAGCACTTGTTTACTTCATGCTTTTCAAACATTAGAGTAAGCCTTTCCTGCTGTTAAAGGCCTTAAATATTACTCAGTGTGATCACAACAGTTCTTAGAAACCATCAGCGAAGCATCACCACACTCTAGGATCATTACGTCGAACAATCTCTCTGATTCTCTAAGGTTACTGCAATGCCCCCTTGAACTTTGACCATGAGCTAACAGTCAACAAAGACATATATACCAAGCATGACGTCTTAGAAGGCTGTCTAGTTTGAGAGAGATACTGTAAATAACCCATGTAAAGGTACATAATCTAATACTACCCTGCACACATCTTATCAAAACAAATATTTAGGAAATATCTGGTGAAACACGACTAATATGATATTTCAGAGATATATGAGAATATTGAGTATTAGAGAACTATACAGCTAATCCAACATTCAAATTTTGCAGAGCTGTTTTGTATCCTGCCACAAGAGGGCATCTTTGAAATGTCTGCATTTGTTATTCCATCAATGTCTTGCAAAGGTAGACTATTTTATATTTCTGCATTGCATTTTCTTGTTTTCATGACCATACACATTGTCGAGTATTAAGCATATTCAGTGTAAGATTGTGCATGTAAACGTTTATTTTGTGCATGAAAAAAATGACTGAAGTAAACAGTGTTGTCGCTAATCTTTGCTATATAAATATTTCAGCATGTGGACTAACCAGCAGTTCAGCCGATATGAAAATATCTCTGAATAAAAATAGCAAAATGGCCAAAAAACATTTCATTTTAAGCAACAACCTGCACAAATCCTACAATCAGCAGACCCCTTTCCATTAGAGTTTTATGCAACTATATATTATTGTACCTAGCTTGTAAATGAGTGTTTGTAAGCTCAGTAAATTTGCTTTAGACCTTAATATTTGCTGACCTAGATACATCAAAGGCTGTATTCTGTCACTGGTATATCCAGTATTGACGTCTTTGCATCAGAAATGCCAGAGGCATTTGGATGTGCATCATTACTAACCTATAACCCACATCTAACATCACGATTCTCACACAGAGTAATGGAAAATCAAACACAAACACATGGCTTTGTTTTATCAACCAAATGCATTGAATTTCATTGCAATTTTCTTATCACACTGGCCTTTACCTTTCCCACTGTTGGGTTGCTTAGATTAAAGTGTCATGGCTTGCACATTTCTATAGGAACCAGTAGCCTTGTGAGAAGGGCAGCCCTCTCTTACCACTCGAGGGTGTGTTCAAATAGCCCTTCTCCCCACCCACAATGCTGTTCTCTATAAAAGGCCAAGAGCCCTTCACATGTGTCACAATGACAAGCTGGTCTAACAGGAGAGAGTCTGAGCCTGCTGGTTAGAGAGTCTTGGCTATCACCCTGAAGACCCTGTTTAATGCAGTGTGTAGAACAAAGTCCTGTCTAAACAGACGCTAAAGACCTCCACTGGAGAACCAGGTGCATAAGGTAAGCAGCCTTCAAAATGTTTGATGAACTTTTGACATTTCGACTATTGCACAATTTTGGAATAAATCTAAGTGGACCAGTATTATAACTGCAGAACCTTCCACTTTTGCAGAGTTTCTACTTTGAGTCCAAACGGAATTCCAATGTGGGTGGTAGAGAAGATCCGAGTGTCCGTCGAGAGGACCAACCTGCCACTTCCCATAGCGGAATACAGCTTCAAAATCGGTGACATCATGTTCGGAGACAAGTCATCCATTGACAAAGCCAAGAAAGTCTTGCTGTGTCCAAACATCATTACCCCGGACACTATCCCCGAGTTCTGCATTCCCCCCAAGATCTCAACCCCAGTGGAGGGCAAGAGTATGGAGCAGGGGAGGCCAACTCCATGTATCCGAGTGTCTCTGTGTGACAAAGGAAGTCCAAAGAAGGAGGTCATTGCCCGAGAGCTTTCCAATAACCATATTATCCAGGTGGAGAGTGTTGATGATGGGCCGTTTGAAAACGGCTGTAGTGATGAGGAAACCACCAATGCTGATCCTCAAAGCCAGGCTGCACTGTCCCTGCCCCACTTAGCTAAAGCTCAAACCTGCTATGGCTTTTGCACCTTGCTTGAAAGTCCCCACACCAGGAGAAAGGAGTCCCTTTTCCACAACGACCCCAACTCGAGTGGAATCCCCTTGGTTCTTCCCCGCAGTAGATCAAGCACTTGCTCCAAATCAGCTTCCCCCATATTGCCATCTACATCCTCCCCTTCTTCCTTCAGCCTAAATACTCTTGCTTCTAGAGTTTCTCCAAAAGGCTTCTCTTTGCACCGACAGGGAACTCTAGATAGCGATACCACTTCCTCAGCAGAGTCCTCCCCTTTCAGTTCTCCTCTCCTGAACAGATGCCCACCAAAACCCTCACTCCTCAAAGCACTTAACTATGAGAAACTTCACTACCGCAACCTCCGGAAGGTTGCCATGTCCAGAAACAATTCCCTATCGACTGATGAGGGTAGCTCCACAGACAACAGCCCCAATATTATGAGAAGAGCATCCGAAGGCCTTGTTGAACCTCTCCCGTGTGGGTTCAGCTTGGCACCTCCGGCTATCTTCCCCATGGACTTGGTTCTGCACCGGGAGAGGGTGATGAAGGAGAATCTGGTGCCTGTAGGAAGGGACGGTACCTTGCGGCTGTCTGCGGAGTACTGCCCTGAAAACCAGAGACTGCGTATCCGCCTCATAAGTGCGGAAGGCCTGTACACTCTGTCGGTGGACCCTAAAAGCATTAACTGCAGCGTCAGTCTCTCTCTAATGCCCGGAAAAGTCCAGAAACAGCGCAGCACGGTCATTAGGAAGAGCCGCAATCCGATCTTTAATGAGGACTTTTTCTTTGACAGTATATCGGAGGATGATCTCTGCCAGAGGTTGCTCCGATTCAAAGTCGTTAACAAGATGTCCAGCATGAAAAGAGACTATATTTTGGGCAACTGTGATCTTCCTCTCACTTGCATTGTCACATTATAAATCCAACAATTGCTTAATTTATTTTGTGTGAGTGCGTGCATGCATGTATTTGTATATATTATAGGAAGTGTTATTTATTGCCAAATCTGTTTATCTGCCAAAGACTTCTTTTTTATTAAACGACAAAAACTGTATCAGTCTTGTGGTCTTTTATTCTTGATGGGAAGCATGATTTTAGGTATTTAGTCAACAAATAATCTTTTATTCATGATAAGAACAGCTGTGACTGAATCAAAGCACGGCAGTCTTAAAAGCTTCCGTAATGGCCTCCATTTTTCCTTGTCTCATCTTGAGCGGCTTGATTTCCACTACACTCTTACACGTAGCCGTTCACATGTAACAAGATTTTTAAATGCAATATACAAATTATGGAGAAATCACTATACAATTGCTCTTGTGGCAGACAAATGAGGCTGCTGTTTTAACTATTACCTCAGGCAACATATGTCCAGTAAATCAATCAATGGCTTCCTTTTTTCCCCTTACAGAGGCATCTTTTATTAAAAGTTAGTGGGGTGGATGGTAGTTGGGATTACAGTAACAGCACCTTCCACATCGCTAAACTTAAAAGAGTGCGCCATTTGAGACGTCAGTAATGCCTACTGTAAATGGTGGGGCTTACCATTAACATGATCTTTCATTGGAGGAGGTAAATAATAACAAGTCGCACTGATTGCAAAAGAACTCACCTTCTCTGATTTCCACTAAGCCTGTTGTTTCCTGCTGACCTTTGCAGGGATTATAAATACCCGGAGTAACTTGAGGAGGAGATGGCTCATTCTCATTAAACTAGCTCCTTTTTTTTTCTTTTTTTCAAACAGGCTTGCTGCCTAGGCCGAGGCTTGCCATCTAGACAAGCATTTAGCATGAGTAAAAGGAAGGTTATGATTTTCCATGGATCAAAAATCACTTAACCCCTGATCTTAACCATTTCAAGACTTAAACTGATTTCAGATTGATTTGAAAGATTGATTTCTGAGTACACTGATGAAAAAAAAAAAAACATTTTTGGGAGAAGAATAGTGGAATTCTTCCTCACATGCAGTTTGCGCTTTAAAATAGCCCACTCCATTAAAACTTGAATAGAATTCTAGTTAGCAGTCACAGAATACATCACATACAGTACACTCTTAAAAATAAAGGTGCTTCACGATGCCATAGAAGAACGTTTTTGTCTAAATGGTTCCATAAAAAACCTTTAACATCTGAAGAACCTATCTGTTTTACAAAAGGTTTTTGTGGCAAAAGAAGGTTCTTCAAATTATAAAAAGGTAAAAAAAGATGGTTCTTTATAGAACCTATGACTGAATGGTTCTTTGTGGAACCAAAAATGGTTCTTCTATGGCATCGCTGTGAAGAACATTTTAAGCTCCTTTATTTTTAAGAGTGTAAGAGACCCAGGAATAATAAAGTTTTGTCAAACTCGTCCATCTCTGATCATTTTACTTCAGTGCGCATATAAAGCACTCTTTTTTGCGCAAAGCACTTTGATCACATAACACCCTGAAGCACATGGGTTTGCCATGTGCTTCCCGGCCAAACTGTCACATTTATGCATGTGCTGGAATACTTGAAAACAAAACCACATACAGCCTGCTCTGGGTTATGTGCGCTCTTATTCATTATATCAGTACGCAGAGAGAGAGAGATATTAGTGGAAATGAATGAAAGAGGGAAGTCAAGCCTCTTAACATATACATGAAGAACATACATATCAATAACCATGAGAATATTCATAACATGCTTTTGACAGATGGCCATGGATGACAGTTTGAATCATTTAATTTAAACTAATCTAATGAAGAGTCATGTTTAGAAAGTAATTAATTACCAAATGTAACTCTATACATAATGATAAATATTGCATATATTTTTGGGTTGTTTACTTAAAAATTATATAATAAAATGTATTATTTAAAATGATTTAAATAATACCATTCTAAACTAGATTTTTATGTAGTTGCATGTTGCAAGTTTTGGATGGTTGCTCTAGGTATAACTTGGGCGCCTCTCTGTTTTTAGGCATAGGCTATTTGCACTAAGTGAAAATAACATATTTTCTTAGCAATTCACGACAATGTTATCAAAATGATTCATGTTTACACATATCTGTGAAAATGGCCAAAAACGCTGTATTACGTATGCCAGGCCATATACAGTATGTTGTATATGATGTGTCTCTGCTGTTGGTTGTAATATTGGTGAAGTAAATCCATACTTTGCTGGAGAAGTGTTAGCAAACTCTTGAGCAGCAAAAACAGTAACATATATTCTTCCATTGCTGTGTATGTTTGTTCGCGCTTGCCTTTAAAATTGACACGTACTGCATACGTACATACCTAAAAAGTACTACTCATGTGTATGACGTCACCGTTTTCAAAGATTCCCGTATTGGGTGTTTACACAGAAACGATAACGGTGCCGTTTTATAAAAATATGCATTTTCGGTCCCCAAAACGCTGTTGTCGTGTAAACGAACAGGCAAAATGCATAAAAAGTTTCCACTTTTTGGCTAAAAATGTTGTGTAAACGGACCCTTAGTGTTAATAGACACTCCAATGTTTTTATGACTTCTTGCCTGTTTTATTGTCCGACATTGCCCGTTTAATCACATCGACATTTTAGTAAAATCATGAAATTAACTATGATTCATAATGCACTGTAAATAGCTGAGTGGAAATGCATGTAAAATGCATTAAGCAGCACCGCAGTGCAAGAAATGACATCCCGAATCATACTCCTTTATAGACTACTCTATAGAGAGATGGTAGTTAGTTATACTTTATTCACGTTTTTCCAGAAAGTCCAGGCTTAATCTATGGGGAAAAGAGAGAGAGCTGATTGTTGCCAGGCAACTCCTTTCAGCATGGATTGGCCCAATGTCTTGCCACGTCGAGCTCTGCACAGTTAGGCACTGTCAACAGCAATCACTGCTATTTGTTTGGCCTTCCAGATGAATTAACTGTTCTTTTCTGTCACTGTTCTACAGTGTAAAGCATTTTTTATTTTTTTGATCATTGTTCAGTAGTATTGTTATTATGTCCTCAAATCAAATTAAATTAAGCATTTGATTTATGAGCAATCAGCCTGGCTGAGTACATCTGCTTTGGCATCAATCAAAGTAGATTGCATTACCCAGCTGCTTATTTTATGCATAATTTCTCTATTTGAAACCAGGAAAAAAACATTGGTTTGGTCACATTACTTGCTAAATACATCCACTGAATGTGAATCCACTGTTTTGGCTTTCAAGGGCAAATTTAATTTATTAATGTCTCTTTGCTTGTATTTCCACTTAGCTAAGAGGCCCAAAGTACAGTTCTTACCTCAGCAGCCTATTTATTAATAGTCTGGCTGGTTGTTTTTAGAGAAAGCAGACAGGACCATAAACTAATTTTCTGGAGTGATATGCATTGCTTTCAGCAGTGCTGATGTATCATTCAGAGCATCCGTTGCTATTTTAAGTTAGTGATATCTGTGGTTAAATATTAAGCTTAAAGCTTTTAGTCTGGCTCTGGGGATGGGCGCTATAAAGAAGGGCCAAGAAATGTGCAATGAAAATGCAAACTACGAAAAATAATAAAATATCGTCATTAGTCTTAAAGGTTAAAAGTAAAAAGTAAAGGTTTTAAGTGTATAATAATTTACAGGCCAATTGAAAACTGACAACACTATCATATTTAATGTGTTTTAATCTCTGATAACAACAAACAAAAACCTTTAAAACAGTTCCTTGTGTAATCATCCTTTTGACCTTTGGTTTAGAGTTACTAAATATGACTTTTTAAGATTTACAGTATGCATTAATTTCGTTGACTTTTCTAGGGGCTTTTGAAAATCCCCTAATATTTTGAGGTTTTGGGACTTAAAGGCATAGTTTACCACATAAATGGAAATTTGCAAAAAATGTAATCAACCCCAGGCTATCCATGTAGATCTACATGAGTTTGTTTCTTCATCAGAATAGATTCAGAGACATTCAGACATTTTATCACTTGCTGACCAATGGATCCTCTGCAGTGAATGGGTGCCGTCAGAATGAGTCCAAACAGCTAATAAAAACATCACAGTAATTCACAAGTAATCCACACCACTCAAGTTCATCAATTAATGTTTTGTGAAGTGAAAAGCTTTGTGTTTGTAAGAAACATATCCATCAAGAATTTTTAACATATCAGTAGTCAATGATCCATAATAACACTTTTCCAATAAAAAAAAGTCCATATCTGTTCTCCTCTCACATAAAAATCCACCAACATATTTCTTTAGAACTGTTTTGGATTGTTTTCTTGTAAACAGTGCTTGATCTGTGCATATTTCTCTCATGAATCTGACGAGGTGAAAGCAATATTATGGATAGATGATTTATTTGAAATTAGAAATGTCAGTGTAAATTGTTTAGCAAATATTTATTTTTGGGTGTACTATTCCTTTAACATTTACTGTATCGAGTTTACTTTCACTTTTATATATATTTTTTATTATTATTAGGTACTGCTTATATATACAGAGATTGGCTTGAGGAAAAAAAAAATATTGCGATCATGACTGGTTCACTTATTCTGTACGTGAACATACATACTCCACAATGTTGCTTGTGTCTTTTTAACAATTCTTTATGACGATCCTGTGAGAAGCCCCCTCTGATTTCCATTAGTGACGTACGTTTAACCCCCCCCCCCCCATCCCCCCATTCTAGTGCGATCATAAAGGAGTAAGACCACCTTGCTATTGTGTTTATTGTTCAGGAGCTTGGTGTAATGGGTTTTCTCAGAGCCTGTGTGGGAGCAGATATAGCAGCCATCTTTGTATTCCATGTTGATTCAGCTGACGTGGTCATGTTACAAATGGGGATTTACAGGTGGTTCCCACTGCCTGTTGGTGGCTGATTGCCACGTGTCGGATTGCCTTTCATATCAAAACAGCTGTGCAAAAGTGTGCCATGATTTTCTCAGGACATTTCCAGCCATTTAAGGACTTCACAGTAAAAATCATTCTGTAGAGATTACATTTACAAAGAGCCATTTATAGCTCATAGAAAAATGTATATTGGCTATAGAAAGATTTTAGGATTTAATTAATTTCTATTACTTTTCAAGGCTTGGAAGTAACACTTTTGAAATTCTTAAGTTTTCATTGTTCATACCTGATCTGACCCTTTTGTTAATGTAGTCAGGTTGATTTATTCATATGAAATTAATTATTTTTAATTGTTATATTATATTATATTATATTATATTATATTATATTATATTATATTATATTATATTATATTATATTATATTATATTATACATAAGGGTATATTTAGTCTCATTAAATTATTTATTAATATCTTGAAATGTATAATTAAAGCACTTTTTTCTATTATTTTGTTATACGAATTATACAATTCTATTATTTTGTTATATAATATAATATATGCTCTATCTATGAAGAATAAGGATTCATTTTGTCTCATTAAATTAATTATAGTTAATATCTTAAAATGTATAATAATATTGCCACATAAAGCACTTTTATATTCTGCTATTTTGTATATTATATTATATTCTATTATATCTTTAATCATATACTTTCTATAAGGCTGCTATAATTCAATTGATATAAAGTAATAAATAAATGAAAATAGGAGGGATTTTGTGCACATTTGTCATAGGCACAGAAAGTGTTTAGTGTTTCAGCAGAAATGTTTGAAGAACGTGTAGTGTTGCAATGTATTATTCAGAACTTTCCAGAGCTTTGCAGAAGATGCTGGATTCATATGAATATGTGTCAAGTGGTTGTCTTTTCTGGACAGGAAGGCAAATCTTCTCTGGTGTCCAGCGAGCGAGCTGTTGCTTGGTTATGCAGGTGAATCTCTATGTTCCTGGGACAGAGAGGACTATTACATCCTAATTAACCAATAAAACATCATAAAAGATTCGACAAGCACTGGCCGTACACATGCAATCTTCAGAAAACATATTTCATAGTTCCACAATGGGGGAATTTGAGGTACTTTTTATTCTTAGTTTCATTATAGATGAACAAAAAAATGAAGTAGCTAATCATTCATGCTAAATTACATCAAATTGGGGTGTTGCTATGTGGTTGCTAAGGTGTTCTGGATGTTGCAATGCTGTTTCTAGGGTAATGCCTACAACATTTCTCCTAAAAAAAAAACTGTATGATGTGATGCATCAACAAAAACAGTGTGGCATGAGTTATGTAAATTTGTACTTGCTAAGCTAATCAACTAGCTTCACCAGCTAAAGCAAACATGGTGTAAGGCACAGCTCTAGATAACTCAAAGTGCCTGATTAGGGAGCAAGGTTTTGAATTGTCCTCTCCTCGGAGATGGCATACCTGGCCGGAATGTTCTGTCTGGCTAGTCACACTAATATCAAGAAGTTTTAAGTCAGCATCAACTATTCAATTCAATTCAATTCAAGTTTATTTGTATAGCGCTTTTTACGATACAAATCATTACAAAGCAACTTTACAGAAAATTAAGTTTCTACAATATTTAGTAGTAGCTTATCAGTGGTGACTGTCAGTTCATGTGCATATGGCAGAAATGTTCAGAAAAATCAATAAAAAGACGTAAACAAACAGACGATTAACACTATTAACAGCAATTTTGCAATCAAACTTATAGCAAAATGTGGTAGTTCTGTATGTTGTCTCTGGGTTAGCATCATCTGAGGTCCTCTGAGGGGCTGGCATCATCTCTTCTCAGGTGTTCTGGATCCAGACTGGAGCTTGTGTAAATCCTAGTTACCACGGGATGTATCATCTGAGGTAATCTGAGGGGCTGGTATAGTCTTTTTTAGCGTAGCTGCTGTTCCAGCCAAGTAAAATTAATTTGTTTAACCCAAGCTAAAGAATAATAATGCACATTTGATCAGATATAACTGCAGTCCAAAATTATGAGATGCATTATTTGAATGCTTGGCCAAAGAGGTGTGTTTTTAATCTAGATTTAAACAGAGAGAGTGTGTCTGAGCCCCGAACATTATCAGGAAGGCTGTTCCAGAGTTTGGGTGCCAAATGCGAAAAGCTCTACCTCCTTTAGTGGACTTTGCTATCCTAGGTACTATCAAAAGTCCAGCGTTTTGGGCCTTAGGGAGCGTGATGGGTTGTTAGCGTGGTAGAAGACTAGTTAGGTACGCAGGAGCTAAGCCATTAAGGGCCTTATAAGTAAGTAATAATATTTTGTAACTGATACGGAACTTAATAGGTAGCCAGTGCAGAGACTGTAGTATTGGGGTAATATGATCATATTTTCTTGACCTGGGTAAGGACTCTATCTGCTGCATTTTGGACTACCTGTAGCTTGTTTATGAGGATGCAGGACAACCACCTAGCAGTGCATTACAATAGTCCAGTCTAGAGGTCATGAATGCATGAACTAGCTTTTCTGCATCAGGAACAGGTAACATGTTTCGTAGCTTGGCAATGTTTCTAAGATGGAAGAATGCTGTTTTGTAACATGGGAAATATGATTTTCAAAAGACAAGTTACTGTCTAATATAACCCCCAGATTAGTATAGAGTAGAGGAAGTAACAGTACATCCGTCTAGTTGCAAATTGTAATCTACGAGATTCTGTGTAATGTTTTCTGGTCCAATTAGTAATATCTCTGTCTTATCTGAATTTAATAGGAGAAAATTATTGGTCATCCAATCTTTTACATTTTTAACACATTCTGTTAGCTTAGATAATTTAGAAGTTTCACCTGGTCTTGTTGAGATATATAGTTGAGTATCATCAGCATAACAGTGGAAACTAATCCCGTATTTTCTAATGATATTACCAAGGGGCAACATGTATATTGAAAATAGCAGAGGACCTAGGACAGATCCTTGTGGCACTCCATATTTTACTGGTGATAAATGAGATGACTCCCCATTTAGATAAACAAAGTGGTAGCGATCGGACAGGTAGGATCTAAACCATCTTAAAGCCTGCCCTTGGATACCTGTATAGTTTTGTAATCTATCTATGAGTATGTCGTGATCTATGGTGTCGAACGTAGCACTAAGATCAAGTAAAACTAGCAATGAGATGCAGCCTTGGTCTGATGCAAGAAGCAAGTCATTTGTAATTTTAACAAGTGCAGTTTCTGTGCTATGATGGGGCCTGAAACCCGACTGAAATTCTTCATAGAGATCATTTTTTTGCAGGTAGGAGCACAATTGAGCAGACACAACTTTTTCTAAAATTTTAGACATAAATGGAAGATTTGAAATGGGTCTGTAATTTGCCAGTTGACTAGGATCTAGTTGTGGTTTCTTAATAAGAGGCTTAATAACCGCCAGCTTGAATGGTTTTGGGACGTGACCTAAAGATAACGACGAGTTAATAATATTGAGAAGCGGTTTTTCTGCTACAGGTAACAACTCTTTCAGTAATTTAGTGGGTACAGGATCTAATAAACATGTTGTTGGTTTAGATGCAGTGATAAGTTTATTTATCTCTTCCTGTCCTATAGTTGTAAAGCACTGCAGTTTATCTTTGGGTGCGATAGATAAACCTAAAGTATTAGACGCTGTAGAATCTACATTTGTTATTGTATTTCTGATGTTATCTATTTTATCAGTGAAGAAATTCATAAAGTCATTACTATTTAACTGTGAGGGAATATTTAGATCGGGTGGCGTCTGGTTATTTGTTAATCTAGCCACTGTGCTAAATAAAAACCTTGGATTGTTTTGGTTGTTTTCTATGAGTTTGTGGATATGCTCGGTCCTGGCAGTTTTTAGAGCCTGTCTATAGCTGGACATACTGTTTTTCCACGCAATTCTAAAAACTTCCAAGTTAGTTTTTTCTCCATTTGCGCTCAAGACTACGAGTTTCTTTCTTGAGAGCGTGGGTATTACTGTTGTACCATGGCACAGTACGTTTTTCTCTAACCTTTTTCAATTTGATGGGGGCAACAGCTTCTAATGTATTAGAGAAGATAGTGCCCATATTGCCAGTCATTTTGTCTAGTTCATGTGTATTTATGGGTACACAGAGCAGTTGAGATAAATCAGGCAGGTTATTTGCGAATCTGTCTTTGGTGGCTGGAACAATAGTTCTGCCGGACGATAACGCGAAGCTATATAGTTATTATTATTAATACGCAGAATGCACGATACAAGGAAATGGTCAGTAACATCATCACTTTGAGGTACGATATCTATGTCAGTAATATCGATTCCATGCGATATAATTAAGTCTAGCGTATGATTAAAACGATGAGTGGGCCCGGTGACATTTTGCTTTACTCCAAAACAGTTTAATAAGTTAGTAAAACACAAGTCCTAATGCATCATTTGTATTATCAATATGAATGTTAAAATCTCCGAAAATTAGCGCTTTATCAGCGGTAACCAACAGGTCTGAGAGGAAATCTCCAAATTCTTTTAGGAATTCTGTATATGGCCCTGGTGGTCTATACCACAGTAGCCAGAGAAAGAGATACGATAGATTTCTTTTGCATATCTGACAGTGTAACATTAAGCATAAGTATTTCAAATGATTTAAACCTGTATCCTGTTTTCTGGGTAACACTAAGAACTATCACATGTTTCCTCACAAAGTACTAAACTCACAGCTACGACAGAACAGAACAGAACAGAAGAACAGAACAGAACAGAACAGAACAGAACAGTTGCCATTACATCAGTAGCTTTACAGTTTCAACTTTTTCTTGTTTTTCCAGAAAGAAATGGATGTAGTGTGTGAGCTAATGCTAACAACAGGAAAATGTGAGCCATATCTGATCCTCGACAGGAGAAACTTGTTGTAAAACTGACTAGCATGCAGTTCTGACATGGATATTGAACAGTTTTAGAGCCAAACATGATGTCTAAGTGATGATTTAATGCATAGCAACACGTCTGTTTTATGACAACAAAACGACTAGCTCGTCACTTGTCCACCTCATTAATAAATGGACATATTGTGTGGATGTATTTTCATCATAAGCCGGTTATTAGCTATCGGTTATCCGTGAGAGCAGAGTTTATTGTGTTCGACATCACTGTCAGTCGCATCTGGCTGTATTTGCAATCTATGAGAGTCAACATGGACGGCAGTTGACAACTGGCAAATTGTCTTCCTGTTCTCTGTAATGGGTATGACATCATGCTGTTAGCGACATAGCTTACTGTTGTTTTAGGACAAGATCACTTTGATACCAAATATCGGATGGTGCATTTTGTTGCAAGGAGTGATAGTTTCAGATGCCACTTTATTTGCATGTTTAATGAATGAGGGTTTTCCCTAAATAAACTTTTGGAGTAACACTTCCTTCAGTGAATAAAGTAAAAACAGTCATTTACGGTAAAAGGCGGCATGTTTGTTTAACTTCGTTGGCTTCCTTCCATGCGGTTCCAACAACCACGGAGGGGATACAAGCACACTTTCCATATCGTCTGTTTGTATTTTGACAGAGTCTTGGCTTGCCAATTAAACAGCTAGTTTACATTTGAGATTGTGTTATTTGTTTTGCTTGCGGTGGAGAGATTATTTGAGAAGTCTTGTGACATGTTGAAGTCACAGTCAAGTTTGCTTTCATTTCTCCTGATTGGAAAGAGAAGGATTTGAAAACTCAAATGAAAATGTGGTTTTGTGTGTTTTAGCGCGGTAGTTGCTGGGTGTACTGTGCACTGTTGAGGTTGCTAAGGTGTTTTCTGTGGTTTTAAGCACATTACATTGCAGTTGCTAGGGCACTGATATGCAGCTGTTAAGTTTTTTTTATGTGTGGGTGTGTGTGTGTTTTGCACATTGCTCTAATTTTGTTAGGGTGTTTCTATGGGGTTGCTAAGGTGTTTTGTGTGGGGTTTTGTTTGCACATTGCCGTCATTGCAGTCATTGGGGTATTGTGAGTGGTTGCCAGAGTGTTACTATGCAGCTGTTAATCTTTTTGTTTTTTAGGGCTTTGTTATTCAGTTATAAGGTGATGTGACATATTTTAGTATGATGTTTTGTATGTGTGTGTGTGTGTGTTTGGCACATTGCTCTGAAGTTGTTAGGGTGTTGTTATGTAGTTTGGTTGTTGCTACGCAGTTACCAAGGTGTTTAATGTGGGCTTTTTTTTTAGCACATTACCATGTAGTCTTCATGGTGTTCTGAGTGGTTGCCAGGAGGTTGCTAAGGTGTTTTGTGTGGGAAGTTTTTTTTTTTTAGAACATTGCTCTGATGTTGTTAGGGTGTTGTTAGTTGCTAAAGTGTTTTATTTTGGGGGGGGGGGGGGTGGGGGCTTTGCTATTCAGTTATTAGGTGATATGTGTGGCATTTTTTAGCACATTGCTGTAAGACATTTTGTGTGTGTTGTGTGTGGTATTCTGAGTGGTTGCCAGGGCTTTGTTTTGCAGTTGCTAAAGTGCTTTTTAAAGTGTTTTTAAAGCACATTTCTAAGGTGTTTTGAAGATTTTAAACATATGGCTTTGCAAATGTGCAAAAAAGTCCTTAGAAAAACTTTTCTCAACAAACTGCATGATCTGAGATGCATTCATGTCCAAACAGTGTGGGATGAGTTATGCACTGAAGCTCAATATTTAGGGTATGGGTTTGACCAAAACCTTTAAAGCACAGCAGTAATATATTGATGCTTGCTGCTAATAATCAGAACAAATGCTACTAAAAATCCTTATTTTCCATTACTGGGGATCATGAAAAAATGGCCATCAATGTATGCATATATATCAGTACTCTGAAACCATATCACAGGTTTGACTTTTACAATGTGAATATACTTTTTGCATCACACACACACACACACACACACACACACACACACACACACACACACACACACACACACACACACACACACACACACGTTGTGGTCTATGTTCTCTGTTGGGACTGATTTGGATGTCTTTCAAATCCTAATAACATCTGACCTGAGCGGCGAGCCTCTGTAGGCCCTGTTCCCCATCAAGGGAGAAGCGAGACCTCATAATTTAACATCAATTTATTTGCCTGTCGTGTTAGCCCAGTGGTGTGTTTGCAGTACATTTTGTGTTAATTGAACTTGTCGGCCTTCTGCATATAGAGTCAGTGTGTCTCGGTCATTCAGAGTAATCAGCAGGCCATGATTATGAGTGCAGCTTCATGTTCCTGCGTCACAGCATGGGAAAATGAATCGGCTCAGTCATGCACAATGCCCGTTTGGGGAGCAGCTTCCACATGAACGCCTGAGCCCGGCTCTCCATCTTTCTTTTACTTTTACACACATACTAACACACACACATGCACGCACGCACACACACACACACACACATACAGTATACACACACACACACACACACACATACACACACACACACACACATATATATATATATATATATATATATATATATATATTTATACATCTCTATGTCTTGTCTAGGGTGTTCTGGATGGTTAACTGCATTGTTATGCGGTTAGCAGGGTGCTGCTATATCATTGCTAGTGTTCTGTGCTTTTAGCACATTGCTAATTGTGGTTGCAAAAGGATTTTTGTGTGTTTTATGGGTTGGTTGTCAGGGTGTTGCTATGCATTGCCAAGGTGTTGCATAGGAGATTTTTAAGCACATTGTTGTGCAGTTGCTATGTTGTTCTGAGTGGTTGACAGGGCATTGATATGCTGTTGCTAGGGTGTTTTGAATATTTTAGTGCTTTTTTCTATGCAACTGGTAGGACACTGATATGTGGTTGTTAAGGGGTTTTCTGTGTGGTTGCTATGCAGTTGCTAAGTTGTTACATTGGAGGATTTTGACGTTTCTAATGTGTTTTGTGTTGATTTCTAGATGGTTGCCAAGGTGTCACTATGTAGTGTGCTGTACAATGTTGTAACACATTGACTAACTTGGCTTTAAATGTTCTCTTTTGTCTCAGTTTGGAACTAAACACTTTTTGCACTGAGCATCTGCTGTTATTAACACCTTGTCAATTACAGTTTTATATTACACTTTGCACTTTGGTGAACCTTTCATAGTCTGATTCATATATTTGATTTTGCATGGAGTTCACAATGTTCCTCTGTCATGTTTATGACTTAATGACATGCTGAACACATCCTAAATCAATTGATTTGTGTGGAAGCTGGTTTGAAGAGTTAAGCATACTCTCCTATCTCTACAGTTCTGACCTCATAAAAAATCTTCTTTCAGCTTGCCGCTAGCATTTGTTATTGCAGACTCTATGACAACTATGCTAACATCAAGTACACATAAGAGCAGTCTTAAAGGGATAGTTCACCCAAAATGAACATTTTCTGTAAATTTACTCACCCTCAGGCCATCCAAGATGTAGGTGACTTTTTTTTATTTCTTCAGCAGCACAGTAAAGAAGATTTTTTAGCTGAAATCATTGGAATTTTTGATTTGTGACTTTCTTTAAGAATAAAAGGAATAAAAAAGGATTTTAAGGAAAATAAAGTTTATTGTTGATTCTTAAATTGATACTTTTGGGTCTTGTTGATATATTGAGTTATTATGTGCAAGAAACTGATCATTATTTACTACATTATTACCTGTAATCCTGAGTCTTATGCAACGGGGAAATCTTATTATTTTCCACAAACTGATTCCTTTGGACAGTTCATTTAAATGAACTGGTTCAGTTCACTAGTTTCATTTACATAATCATGCAATGATGTAACGTATACACAGTTATATTATTAAAGCATCCAATAATGATGTGAAATGTGGATATTTGCATATGAAGTGAATAGCTAAGTGTTCAGCTCACCTTTTTACATAAACAATGAGAAACCCTAAAAACATTCAAATCGCCCCTTCATTCAAGTATTTGGTTCAAACATATGCATATCACTGGCTCACTATTTGTCAGGCATGTCTGAAAGTCAGTTTTAATTGAGTAAGATTTAGTAGCTCTGTGCTGCTCGAGCCGCAAACTGTTAAGACGGTTCAGTTCGATTTGGTGAACTGATTCAACTAGTTCACCAAAAAGAACCAGTTCAAAAGAATGATTCGTTCACAAACCGGACTCTGGACCATTTGCCTGAGGCTGTGGATCACAGGTAATAATGCTGTAAATATTGTTGAGTTTCATCCACAAACTGTTTGTTTCATATCGTAAGACCTCAATATATATCGTCAGGAGCCACAGGTATTAATTTTGGGTTGATATGCTTTTATGACTCTAAAATTGATGGTAGCCGATGACTAGAGTTTTATTAATCACTAAGGACCACAATTTCAGGTAAAAAACTTATTTACTGTTCTTCTTGAAAAAAAGTCACCTATATCTTGGATGGGATAAGGATGAGTATTCACAGCCAATTTTAATTTTTGGGTGAACTATCCCTTTAAATGTAGAATTCACTAGTTCTGAAGGTACTGTATAGAGGGGTTATTAGGTTTGCTGGGCACGTGTGAGTTTTGCACGTACTGGATCCGTCTGCAGCTGGCCTGGGTTATGTAGTCACTGTAATCCTGACACATACGTGTCCAAACACACATACATGTTATGGAGATGACATCAACCATGACCGGCTCTGCTCTTACCAACCATGACAAGATGCTGATTACAGTTAAGATCTAATTATGGTTGTATAAACAGGATACACCTTTTAGACGTGATGCATGTGAGAACACGTCTTCTGGCAATAGCCTTGACTTTCACAACCTGTGATGTCCACAATGAACAAACATGCAGGTCCAAGGCTGATTCTTTAACTTCAAACACATTACAGTCCACCATGACAATAAAGTGAAATCTGTTTTAAATAAAATGTTTATTTTTTATGAATACAAAAATAAATTAGAGGAAAAATAATGGTTATGATTGATATGATTTTTTATGTTTTGTAGATATTTGTTCATGGCATTTGATAGCTACATGTAACTTTTTATGGATTAATATGTCATTCAAACAAATATTTTCAATTAGCAAGTGTCTAATTAAAACATAATTCACTAAGATTAATAATAAGCATACGATTTTTTAAATGACGTTTTGTTGAGATTTTTATGCCATTTTATGAATAAAATTAAAAATTAAAGTAATTTTTTTTTATGGACTAAATAATATGTCATATGGCATGCCCTTTTCCAATTACAATTAAGTTACAATTGGTTACAATTATTACGCTTTTACTAACACATTCGAAAATGTTTTTACCACCTATCATTTCCACAACATATATTCACAATATACAAATACCATATTTGTTTGTTTGTTGTTATTTTATAATTGCTGTTTATTGTTATTGTTTTATAAGATTATTTTTTTTTATTTTTTTTATTATTATTTAAATTATTACTTCATTTGTTCTAGACATCATTGACTCCATGTATGTGAGGGAGATTACGGATATGACCTCATATTTTCCTTGCTTTGTAATTAGCTCAGTGTTTCTTTGCTCAGATGAACTCATAGGCTTTCTGGTGATTGACCCTATATAGGGGGCTGGACTAAGGCAAATACCCTATGCCTCAAGGCTCCATCATATTAGAACAGGTGCCTACTCATGCCCTGCTTAATTATTATAGAGCAGGATGTAGCATAATCATTTCTTAATATGCAAACAGCACCTTCTGGAGGCCCAGGGATCAGCCCTGTCATTGAAGACTATGTGACACAGAAAGTCAGTTGAATTCCTGGATGACGGGAAACCCCATGGATGTTGATTCAGGGCTGAGAGCATTGAGATTACAGTAAGATCTAAAGCTCAAAACACACAGAGTAATCACTTCCTTGTGATTATATTAGATGACGGGAAACCCCATGGATGTTGATTCAGGGCTGAGATATATATATATATATATATATATATATATATATATATATATATATATTATATATATATATAATAATATATATATATATATATTATAAAATATTAATTAAATAAGCAGTCATAATCCCACTTTTTCCATCCCTTTCTTTAATTCAAAACACCAGACAGAAGCAATCACAGAGAGTTGCAAAAGGGTAGACGCAGTTCATCAATATAGCACATAGAGCAAGAAAATCGTCCCAAATTAGCATTAAAAAAGCACCTTTGTGCCTTCTCTTTCTCTCATCCATGGCAACACAGAAAGGCTGGAAAGGATGGGAGAAAAAAACATGGAGATCCTGCCTTTCATCTGAAAGGGGCTTTTATCCACACTCCCACACTGACCATAAATATCAGCTGGGCTTTTCTTTTCAGATTTGGTCTGAGAAAAATTTTATTTAATTTAATTTAATTTTATTTTATTTTATTTTAGCCTAAATCATAACAAAATATTCTCACATATATTTATTTTTGAGAGAACATGAACAACTGACTAGCACTATATATGTGAAGTTATGTAATAATGACACGTTGATTGAAGCTACTATAAACTGTTATAAACGACCTGTGTTGACATTGATAGCTATAACTATTGTTTTACAGGTAATGATTTTTTTATTCCTGGCAGATGACTTTCTGAATTTCATGCTTGCCATCTGTTGACCACGGCGGTCTCTTATGTCAAATCACTTTCAGTAAGCCACTCTGGAGTGTCAGATAAATACCATAAATGTAAATGAGATCCTTTAAGCAATGGGCATATGGCTATATACTGTAAGATAAAAAATTCCTTATTCAGATTTAATTTGATAGTTCACTAATGGACCAGTGGCTGCTGCTCATTCAGGCTCACTTCCAGGCCCTGGTTGCTTTTATGCATTTATGCATCAGTGCATACCAATGCCAAACCATCAGCCCTGCATGTGCCACAGCCCTCACGTGAGACTGGCACATGCACATGAGGATCATTTTCCAGGCCCTAATCACTGAGAAACACCATATGCTGAATACTTTTAGAAGTTAAATGTATACAGTTGAGATTTCGCATGTACCTCATTTATAGAATCAGACTGCTTAAAATACTGTGATCTTACAATTAGAATGACACTATGTACTGTAACAAGTTAAACAATGAAAAGATAAATAATGCCATTTGAAACACCAACTTGGCATATTTGACTTTCTTATACTTTTCAAAGCGCTCTTTAAATGAAATGAATATTACACATGCAATGCTACTAGTGTAGTTTTCCATATGTTTTATTAGCGGCATTAGCTGTTTTGCACAGAATGTTTTCAGTGCTTATTTAGTGATTTTATATGTAAATGCACGTGCGTTCTGAATATTTGGCAAGTTAAAAGTAGTTCAACTTTTAAAAAGCATCTTAAAACCTTTTTACCATTTATTTCTATTTCTGTCCTGCGCATTACGTTTTTTAAACGCAAAAATGTTCAGTTGGAGCGACCGCTTAGCGGTGTTTACTAAACAAACACATTACTATTGCTGTAACTTTTACTTAACATTCGAGATTTTAATACTTTTTCAACCCTAAATCGCTATTCACATCGAAATCAATATTTGGTGCGAAAATTTGGTGTAATGAATATTTTAATTAAAATAAATGTCCGTTAACTGTCTGTTCAGACTCTCACGAACATTCGCATGTTGTCAGTGTGACACAATTTTTTATTCAGAGAGGTGATCTTATTTCCATCACACTATGAATAAAACTGGCCAACCATTGAGATTTGTGTTTTCAGTCACATGCCAAGAGCCACTGCTGTTACACGAAACTATAAACTTGGTGGCGCTCACAAACAGACTTCCAATCTTTTCCAAAACAAACAGGTGTCAGAAAGAGAAAGTTGGGCAAACACTTTTTGTGTACCATAGTAACCGGGTATTTCGGCTTTCCTGTAAGCGCCACCTACTGTCAAAAAAATTGTTCAGCCCATCTGCCGCATTGGTAGTATTACAAGTATTAAACTTTGGCATGTAACTTGTCCCAACAGATGTGAATCATAATCGTGTGAAAATTGCGCTATAATTTTTCTAGACAAATAATTTTTTGTCTTACAGACTACAAAAACAGATAAAACATGGTAAACACATTCAGAACACCTTATCAACTACATAACAACAGCTTAGCATCATAGTAGTGGGTTTTGTGTAAATATACTAAAAAAACATTATCAAAGTGCCAGCATTTTACTTGAATGAATATGAATTGTTGCTGTTTTTACACAGTTTGCAAAAAGATGACACATAATTACAATAGTATGCTGCATAAGAATCTCTCTCAGTGTCTCTCAAACAAGGCCAAAGCCAAATAGTGGGACTGACTCACCTATATCCAGATGGCTGACATCTGATCCCCATACTGTGCTGCTAAAAAACAGGAAACGTGTTTGCCAACTCACTCAAACAAAACAATATGTGACAACAAGTTTATTGTTACTTAGCATTGATTTAGCGACACTAAAGGCCCTCAAAGTAGCCTTAGCATAACGAATAGCTTTGCTAACATTTAGCGCCCTTGATCTTCTCCAAACAGCTGTAGGAGGGAAATTTTGTCCTACAGTAAAAGGTTTTGGAGTGGTTTTCTCCGAAACACTCAACGCTAAATTGTGTCCTCATGCGTCAAAAGCTGCAACAGCTGAATGATAGCAGCAATAATCTCAATAGGTGCCAATCGGGTTTCAGATTGCTACAGCTACCACTGAACGTAAAATTCAAAATGTTATAAGTGGGATAATTATGGTTGGTATCACTTCGTGATGACAGGCTGGAGAAATTCATGAATTCAGAACAGCCTTATTTCAGGTATGAGGGACATTTATGATGCATTAAAACCTTGAGGACTCAATGAAATGATGCTTTGAATTCTCTAGGAGGAAGGACAAGTCTATTAGGATAAGTTGTTTTGTCCTAACATATGATTGAATAGTCTACAAATCACATGAAAAAGACCTAGAAAACAGATATTTTATAGTAAATGACCTACATAAGTCATAAGTGTTTGCCAAATTATTATAATAATGCACTCAATACTTGAGTGAATGTATGCTTTTCTATGGCAGCAGTGACTCCTACAGGACGCCAATGAAATTTAATTCAAATAGACATTTTTGGGATAATATGCCTAAGTGTCAGTATTAATACAGCCAATTATTTTGCGAATATGTAAATTAATTAGTGGTTATTTCTGGAAACCTGAATCCTTTTTCGTGCCTGAAAGTGTTTAACATATCAGTTTACACCAGTGGAGTCTTCATAAAAACAACCAATGACATGAAACTTCATTAGAAATGAGAAAAATCCTATTGCTAATGACAAAATGTCCAATCTCAGCTTAAATGCAAAGTAGATTAAAGCAGGAAATTGCTGTTTTTATTTTATCTAAAGAATGTCCCAGTTTTCATTTTCAAGCTAATTATCACAAAAATACCATGGTACTCTAGTTTCCACCAATAAATAAATAAATGGGAATGACAGAATTATTCTAAACATGTTTTACATTATTTGAACAATTTTATAGTGATTTATTATGGATTTTCATAGTAGTAAATTTATTTTGCATTTTCAGCTGCAATATGGCGTTACGGTAGACACTGTATATAATTATACAATAACTTTTGGTCATTTACTATAGCAATACAATAGTATTATGTGAGGTACCTCGAAAAAACCATAGTACATAAACATGATATCATCCATTGTGAAAGTACCATCTGATGCCATCATTGTACAACAGTATGGCATTTCTCTGTAGTCTATATGGTTGCTCTTTTTCAATATTATCCATAGTTGTAGAAACAAAAATACAGTTATTTTACAATGACAATATTTAAGAAGTAAAACGACAAAACTGAAATGATTAGCAGTAATTAAATTAACATCTCACTCCAAGTGAACATCTTATATAACTTCGCCTGGTTCAAAAATAGATGCAGCCGGCAGAGAATTAGATTCAGTCCAGCTTTTCATTGTTTCTGCACTATACAGAAAAACTATTTACATGTATTTACGCTTGTCTTATTTTTATACTCAAGTCCATTTTAGGAGAGAAGCAGATGAAACCACATCATATCCTTCTGATCTGTCCCCCACCTCACTACGCTCAAGTAGACGGTCAAACGGCTAAAGAAAGTGCTCGAATAACATAAGTATCATTGAAACGTGAGTGGAAGCTATTATTGGAGATGTCAGGAATAAACCGGGGAAAGATGTGCCGATGACATCCAGATATTTGTTTTACAATAGCGCAGTGCAAAGCAGCCTCTCTCAGCATAATCAGGTGCTCAGAGAAGCAAAGAGAGGCTCACGGTGGGAGCTTTAAATTGTCGTTGCTAGAGCTCCCGCTGTGAATTCTTCCTTATTTTTCCCTCTGTGGTTTTGTTGTACAGTAGGCTGGCTCGTGTACATGATTCATGGAGTTCACTGTATTACATAATGCTAGTTCTACAACAGGTTTTGATATTGTGAGCATTATTTTCTCCGGAAAGGCCACAGCAATTAGGTCAAGCATGAAAAATGATGCATGTATGTTTAACAATGGCGAATTGGAACAAAACCAAGGAGAACGATATCCACAACAGTTCATTTATGAATAACTTTTATGTGAGAAACAAGCTTTTTGAGGCCCTGAGTGTTGTGCATCTACTTATGTTAACTAAAGGCTTTGCTAACTAGCAGAAACTGATATTTAAAGGTTAATTTTCTGACAAAGTTTTTTGTTACTATCGCTCAGCAGTATTTGAATATTAATCGTAAATATTGTTGAATCTAGAAATCAACTTTAATTATGAATAATGTAAGTATAATATAAAGTGGAGATTTCATATGAATTTATCAGATGCAAAAGTAATCATAAAGTCTACCTCTAAACAACCATCAGTAGGGCGTAGATCATAAAAAAATGCACAAATTAGATTGAACAAATTCATAGGAATTAGCCGCCATTTCACCAAAATGTAAAATAGTTAAGAATTTCAATAAAATTGTTGAATAAGGCAATGTTCTAACAGATTTTGTGATATTCACCCATTAAAATCTCATTGTGTGGCATTTTGCAATGAAATGGTGGTGAAAGATCACATTGCATTGATTTCTTTAGAGATTGAACCATCTGGTTGAATATAGACTGGGGGACAAAAGCTAATTCGGAGCCTTAGTGTTGGGCTGTTTGCTTGTAGCTCAAGATGTCTTAATGAGAAGTGAGGTGTTTCATTGGTAATGTGAAATGATCCAGAAAACCTTTTGTGGTGTGAGATGTTGTTTTTAGTAAAAGGGCAGTGTTTATCTTAAATGCCCCCTAATGTTTCTGCATTCAACTCATAGATTTCTATATTAATGGATGCAGCTAAATTTACAAGTTTTTTATTGTGGTTTGAGAAGTACACACATAAAAAAATGAAAATGTTTTCGCTTGTACGAAATGATTTTTGAAAAACATTTTTTGTCCATACCGTGAAAGTCTGGGCTCCAAAGTATAGATTACATTCTTCAGAATATCATCTCTTGTGTTCTGCAGAAGAAAGTCAAACTGATTTGGAATGACATGAGAGTGAGTAAATTATGTCAAAATGTTTATTTTTGCTTGAACTATCCCTTTAAAATTCAGTTTCTTCTTTTAAATGTAGGTAATATAACACTAATGTGAGCTCTACAAACAATAAAGTAGGCTTAATGTTGTACGATAAAGAAAGTAAACCATTTTTTTTTTTATCGTTTGTTTTGTTTTATGAGCTTCTGTATGTATACTCTGCTTTGTGAATCACTGTGTGGGAGAAGAAGCTTATTGCATGAGACAACTAGCCAAAACACACACCCACCCACCTAACCATGGAAGCCTTCGTTGTGACTACGCTTTCCACAAAAGACACAACAAGGGAGAGGAATCCATGCCGCACTCACCTGAATAGCCTTTTCAGTCGCAGCAATTAACGTCATTTAGACCACACAGAGAATGTAATACTCAATCCTACTCTTTCATATGCGGATGGTAAAGGGTTTCACTCACATGAATACAAGGAGCTACAGTGGCTTCATTAAACACTGTTTCAAAAAGCATATAGACACGTAGTGGTTTATTTAGTTTGCTTTGCAAGTATCCAGAGCCTTAACTGAATCTTATTTTGCAATTTTATTGAATTTTAAAAAGTTTAGTTGAAATTAAGTTTGATATTTTACATTTTAGGCACTTAAGCAACTGATTATTAAATGTGACATTGCTTTGTGTTCTTCACATGGTTAGTTCACCCATTAAAAAATGTTTTAAATCCAAATAACTTACTTTCTTTTGTTGAACTCAAGTAAAATGTCCTGAAGAACATATTTCTTTTTTTTTTTTACAATGAAAGTCTGAAAAATGCAAAAAAAAAAAAAAAAAAAAAAAATCTCATCCAATCACAACACAATATTTTCATCCATCCACACCAGCAGATGTCAGTATAAATTCCAATACCTTGGGGATCAAATATGGTGACTAACATAGTCCACTAAACGAGTGAATAAAAACGAGTTAGAACGAATTCACACAATGACAACAAATATTTTAGCAGAATGTATGTTTTGAACTTAAATTGTCATTTATGAAACCGCTTTAGTACCGATTGATTTGTTAGGTTATTTCAATTCAGGTTTTGGAATTTAGTCCTCGCTTTTCTTAGCATCTTTTATGAAACAGCCCCCATGTATTACATGTTTGAAGCTTGAATCTTTAAATCACTCCATTTGTGTTCTATAGAAGAAAGTCATATAGATTTGGAATCACATTAGAGTGAATAAATGGGGACAAATTTTCATTTTAAGGAAGACTGTCCCTTTGAGAGGCACAGCTGATGCCTCTACCTGTGAATAACATAATTTCTGCCACATATTCGTACAAAACCCCAGGGTAATTAATAATTGTTGACGAAGGATAGCTGTAAACATGAAGACTGAAGTGTGTTCCAAACAGGTTAGAAATAAACTCAAACTAATGCACGAATCAGAAAAAAACATTATTATAGTGCTTGGATGCCCTAATGGGCACAGCATATTGGGTTATCAGGAAATGGAAGCTATATCAAACCTCCCAGACATGTGAGAAAAGCCACAGAGAGGCCAACAATAACTTTGAAGGAGCTTCAGAGTTCAGGAGTCGAGAGCAGAATAAAGGTGCAGCAGTCAAGCATGTCAAGAGCTCTGCATAACATCTGAGGGTGGCACAAAGAAGCCCTGACTTTAAAAGAACCACGTGGAAGCCTCGGAAAATTGATGGAACAGCCTCTGAATTTTTTACGAGGCACTGTATATTGCTTGATTTAGTTTCAATTGCAAGATATTTGTCTATCCTTATAAAGTAATGTGGCAGTACCAAGCCACAGTGATAGAATCTGATGGTAATGCCGTAGTATTTTGATATAGTACTGAATGATGTCTACATTCATGCACATGGTATTTACTTGATACTTCAAAGACTACTAAGGTACTTTTTGACTTTTTTTTTTCAGTCCTGCTCCTGAAGGACCACTAATTCTCGAGGAGCAGGATTTATGCACCCTTCTCTAAGTGGCATTAAAAATGGTTAGCATTTTGTGAGTTGTGCTCCTGGAGGGCCAGATCAGCTCTAATCCTGTTTAAACACACCTGAACCAGAAGCTTTTAGGCAGGTGTGCTGGAGAAAGTTGTATCTCAACTCTGAAGGATGTTAGCCCTTGAGAGGCAGGATTAGGAACCCCTGTTCTAGGTGGTTGCTTGGGCATTTTAATTGGTTAGGGAGATGTTTTGAGTTGTTGCTAATCCATTGCTAGGTGGTTTCTAAGGTGTTCTGGAGTATCCAATCCTTTTCTGGACAGCCACTGTCCTGCAGAGTTTAGCTCCAGTTCTAGTTAAACATAACTAAACCAGCTAATCAAGGTCTTCAGGATTACTAGAAACTTCAAGGATGTCCAGGAGCAGGATTGTTCTAGTTCAAGGATCCTGAAATCCATCCCTGGAGAGCCACTGCCTTGTAGAATTAACAAGTTTAATCAGGGTTTAAGTGGAACTCTGCTGGGCAGTGGCTCTCATGGGACAAATTTTAGGAAACCCTGTTGTAAGTGGTTACATAGGTGTTCGAGGTGGTTTCTAAGATGTTCTGGGGGGACAGATAAGTGCTACAGTAAGTGGTTGTTAAGATGTTCTCGATGGTTTCTAGGACATTGCTAGGAGGTTGGTAGACCATTAAGCTATCCTGGAGTTGAACTAGAGGTGCACATTTGTCCAAGTCCTTGTGTGAAATCATGAGACATAGCCTCAGGTGAGATGTCAGAGTTCTGATTAACAGAACAGCACTTCATTGTGAGAACCTAAATGTGGAAAGTCAGTCTGTATAAAACCATTTATTGAATTAATCGTACATTGAATGTGGTTTAACATCATGAGTGTAAATAATGAATATCTGGTCTGGAGAGGATCTCTCGTAACCAGCCGAGGCACATCAGGTGAACTACTCCTGTAAATGTCACAGTTTAATAAAGGTTATGATGCTAATGTAGGGCAGTCTACACCCTGTCTGACCTGACTTACACCTACATGTTCATTAGTCATGTTTTGACAGGTTCATTTTATCTCATTAATGGTGCTTGCCATGGAAGAAAAAAAAAAGATAATTATAACTTAACTTTTAAATCTCAAAATTGCAACTTAATTTTTTGTAAGTTTAATGTTATCTCACAATTGTGAATTTAGGACTTGAAAGTTCCTACCGGGAATTTGGAATTTCCAACTTCCGAGTACAAATGGAATGCACCAATTGAAACATACTTTCATATATCATTTATACTCAGGGTAAGGGATCTTTACACACCCCTAAAATTAAATTCAACATGGCAACAACCCGCAACTTTCTAGCACCATGGTCATCGCTAGGATGTGGCTAGATAGTTGCTAAGCTGTTTAGAGTGGTTTTTGTGGTTTTTAGGGTGTTCTTGCTCATTGTTAGGATGTTCCTAGATGGTTATTTGATGGTACTGCTGGTTGCTAAGGTACTCTGAGTGTTTTTAGGATGCTGTTAGGTGGTTAAGAACATCCGAGTGGTTGCTTGGGTGGTTACTAAAGTGTTTGGTGTGGTTGCTGAGCAGTTGTTAACTTGTTCTGTGTTGAAGCTAAGTTGGCGAGTTTTGGCAAGCACGTTTTTTTTTTCTAAAAATGCTAATACCTAGTTTTTTGTTACTTGCACTACTCAAACATTAAATATTTTGGTTTATTTCGGCCTTTCAGAGACATCAGAGGTTGGTTGCTGTCTGGTGCAAGTCCTCTGCTAGCACAAGGCCCTTTCATGCTGACTCAGTATTTTGTAAAGTGTCTTTTGAAGTGCTAAACCAATCAATTCACCTTGTCTGAGAGGGTTTCCGCTTCAAAATGTCACAGTGTTGTGGAAAAATACTGCCTGCAATTAACAGTGTTGAATATTCCACTGTGTCGACCTGAATCGTGATAAGGATGTTGTTGTTTTTCCTCTTAGCACCCTTTTAAACACATAACGAACCACCGCTTTTGATGAACGACCTTCAAGAAAACAGAGTGAAAACTAGAAAAGTTTTGTCAAAATAAACTTTGAATGTTGTCTTGACAAAACCATGTCTCAAAGAAAAAAAAAAAAAAAAATGTCTGTGCTGTTCTGGGTGGTTGCTAGGCAGGTGCTATGGTGTTCTGGCTGGTTGCTAGGACATTGGTAGATAGTTCTTTTTACGGTGTCTTGACTCATTGCTAGAATGTTGCTAGATGGTTACTTGAGTGTTCTGGGTGTTTACTAGGCATCATCTACGCTGTTCTAGCTGGTTGTTAGGTCACTGGTAGGATGTAGCTAGATGGTTGCTAAGGTGTTTTGAGTGGTTTCTAGGTAGTTTTTAAGGTGTTCATTGTTTCTTGCTCATTGTTAAGATATTGTTAGATAATTATTTTAGCATTCTGGTGGTTGCTAAGGTATTCTGAGTGGTTAGGACATTGCTAGGTGATATAGGAGATCTAAATGGTTGCTAGGGTGTTGCTAGGTGTTTATTTAAGTGTTCTATGTGGTTGAAAGGCAGTTGTTGAATTGTTTTATGTTGTAGCTAGGGTGTTGCTAGATGGTTGCTAAGGGAGGGTAGTTTCTAAGGCTAATTTGTAGGATTTTGATACATGGTTACTTCTATTGTTCTGGGTGTTTTTTTTAAGGATTCCTTGCTTATTGTTAGGATGTTGGTAGATGTTTTTTGAGCATTCTGGTGATTGCTAAGGTATAGTTGTTAGGGTGCTTCCTAAAGTGTTCAATGTACAATGTATAAAAACCCTGCATATTCTTCTTTGTGCAGTGTATAATTTAATGATTTACTCCTGGAGCCATATTGAAATTCCAGTATCTCTGGAACCGAACCATATAGGGCCTTAAAAATTAAGATACCAAAAGGAACGTTTGTTAAGACCCAATATCTAAAAGGGCATTAAAATATCTTTAATACTTTTTGAGTTACAGGCAAGCACACTTTGGAGAAAAAACTTGGAAAGTGCTCTCTCCCCATTTTTGAACGGTCATGATTGGCACATAATGCAACAAAGATTGCTATAGTCAACAAATTTTACTAACAGACCTACCAATCTCTGTGTAAAAATGACATTATAATGCTGCAATATTTAAATCTCACCTTAAAACGTCATTACCAATCAAAATGCGCGTTTATTTAAATGCAATGTGTGGACTTATTACAACGATCTCACAGTAATTCGTACATATTTTACTAGGTGGCTTATTCGTTCGAATAACCACACCTAACCCCACCCCTAAACCTTCCCCTCACAGAAATCATGCTAAATTATGATTTATAGAGCATAGCCTATACATTTTATGAGCAAGTGCGTTCTCTGGGATTGAACCCATGATTGCATAATTACATATCGTCGTATAATACAATACTCTACCAACTGAGCTACACAAAACCTGAGTACAAAACCTTAATATGAAAACTACCTTTTGCAGATAGGGGCACAATTGTAGTATACACTCTGATTGGTCATATTTCAGGGATTTGGACAAACGACCTATACGGGCAAATTGGTTGGAGGACAGGTTGGTTAGTTAGGTGGTTACTAAAGTGTTCTCTGTGGTTATTGGGGAGTTATTTAATTTCATGTGTTTTGTAGCCAAGGTCTTCTGAGGGTTTGCTAAGGTAAGGCTAAAATTCAGATTTTCTTTGATGAATATGTATGTATGTGTATAGCCTATGTGTATTAAAAACAAATCTCTGCATGCTTACCGGCTCAACATGCATTTGATTCCTGCCTTTAAGGTCACAATCCACATGCCGTGTGGGTGTGCTTTGTAGATCTCGTAGCATGAGGCTGTTTGTACACATGTCACTCTCTAATGGTGGAAGCGATGACAGGCTGGATGTGTGTGTTTGTGTGACAGGTACCTGTAGAGACATCCTACAGGTTGACAGCTCAGTGTAGCCCCTGGCATCTGAACAGCTCATAGAGGGGTAAACTGTGCAGCGTGTGGTTCATTTCTAGTTTTAATTGCCCTGCATGCTGTCAACAACAAGGCTCATAAGGAGCGTGCCGCCTGCCTATGAAAAGAGATACAGCTCATGTTCTGTCTCATTATTCTGAAACAATATCCCTGACTGACAGTAGACAGTGTGAAATAAATTCATAGATTTGATTTTTGATTCAAAACACACCTTAAGTATTAAACTTTGGTGTGCAACTTGTCCCTCACCGTTTGTGCAACTGGCTTCAATGACATCTCAAATTGTGCGGCTTGGTGTTCTCATAGGGTTGATGTCATGACACTTTTTTTTTTTTGCTCTTTAATTAATTTAATATTTTTTTATTTACTCATTAAAAATGGAGTTTACACATGTAATTACACAATTACACATGTGATTTGATTGTCCTGAAATCATAATGATATCAGTAAAAGGATGAAATGGGGGGGGGGGGGGGGTCGGGGGTATTATATATATATTATTAATAATAATAATAATAATAATAATAATAATAATAATAATATATATATATATATATATATATATATATATATACACACACACATACACACACACACACACACACACACACACACACACACATTGCTTCACTGCTTATAAATATATACAATTAATATTAATTAAAAATATTTTAATAATTTGTTCACAAAATCAAAGTCATGTGGTGCAACCAACAAAACCAGACCCATGCAGTCCTTGATGACCGTGCCATGATCAATAAATCTCTTAAAATATCAAATAATTTTACCTTTTTATAACAAGGCAAGATTAGTTCTGACTCCTCGAAAACATAATGGTGTTTATGAATTATTAATTCATGATATTTAGTACTTGTCTTGCTATTGTATTGTATTTTATCATATTGTTTCATACATATTGAAAGCCAATTGAGTTCAACAGGAGATCAAAGACAGTGTGACTAGTTATGATCATGTGACGTGTTCTTTATCTATTATACTCTATTCTCTCCTAGTCAGACATCATTTAAAAATCAGTCAGACGTCACCCACAGCATTGATGCCTACCTAATCATATCTGAGGTTCAGTTGCTGGTCTGGGTCACATCTGGGTCAACATCTTCCATGTTACGATACCAAGTTGCAGGTCTGTCATGATTTTCTGAATGCATGTGTGTGTGTGTGTTTGTATAGACACACGTTTGAGAGCACTGCCTCAGCCACGGCAGCTATTTCCAGCTTCCCAGAAATAAGCTTTTCCAACCGGACGCAACTTTTAAACTTTTAAGCGTTAAAGGTAATCAGTATCGCCTGTGATCGGAATCACAGAGGCTAAAACGGATGCAGCAGAGTGATAAAAATCTAAAAACTAATTTAACCTGGGAGCTTTGCCACAAATGAAAGGCATGCATAACAAATGAACAGAGCTCTGCAACAGAAGCCCATTTAATCTACCAAATGAAGGTTCATTAAGTGATTATATGTGATATATGTAGGATTTGATTAACAAAGTTCAGTATTTCCCATCTGGTATTGTAGGTCTAATTAAATGCTGGTGGTTTCTCAGGTAATAGAGAATGAAAGATATTTTGCTCACAACAGACAGAATTAATTTATAGTGACAAAAGGTGATGACCATTAAAGACTGAGCGAGTGCTGTCCTCTACTGGTGGCCGTGATAACCTGCTGTTTAGAGAGCTCAGATTAAAAGGTTATTCAAACCATTTGCTTATTTACTTGCCCTCATGCCCCTGTCTTCCAAAACAATGCCAATTTTGATTGAAAATTTCATTATATGTTTGTTAGAGGTATAAATTCCCTTTCAATTTTCATATTACCCATTAAAATGTAAATTAAAATGTGAACACAAAAGAAGATATTTTGAAGAATGTTCCAACTGATTTTGTGCATATAAAACAATCTTCAAAATATCTTCTTTTGTGTTTCAGAATGTTAAAAAAAAATGCATATCCAAAGCTCATTTGCCACCAAATTCTCATTTTCTTGATGTGTTAAAAAAGGTAGTATTTGTATGCATTTGTTTTAAATTCATTCTGAATAAATGTAAAATAATTGTTTATTAGGCTGTTTTATGATATATATTTGCATATTTATTATATAGGTTATAATTAAAGAAAGATTATACCAAATATTGTTAAAATATCATTACAGTGTTCTTTAAAGAAATAGTTCACCCAAAAATGAAAATTTGCTAAAAAAAATGTTACTCACCCTCAGGTCATCCAAGATATAAATAAGTTTGTTTCTTCATCAAAACAGATTTGGAGAAATTTTGCATTACATCTCTTTGCTCGACAATTGATCCTCTGCAGTGAATGGGTGCCGTCAGAATGAGAGTCCAAACAGTTGATAAAAACATCACAATAATCCACAAGTAATTGATCCACAAGACATTAATTGATGGACTGGAGTAGTGCGGATTACTTATAGATTATTGTGATGTTTTTAATCAGCTGTTTGGACTCTCATTCTGACGGCACCCATTCACTGCAGAGCATCCACTGGTGAACAAGTGATGTAATGCTACATTCCTCCAAATCTGTTATGATGAAGAAACAAACTCATCTACATCTTGAAAATGGACAAGGTGGGTAAACAATTTTTTTAATGCACCATGTATAACTCGTGTTGCTCTCTATCTGAGCAAACACCTGTGACATTTACCATAAAAGCCTGAACCTTCCATCTAAATCATACAAATCAGAGTGACATATTCACAAGCCAATACCGAAATCCATAAATTTGTCACTGCTACACACTAAACACACTCGCAGCTCTTACTTTATACAATCATATAGGCGGCAACAACGTGACATGAGTTATGAGCTCATAAGACGCCACGTTGTCGTATGGAAATAAGTGTGAGACCTCAGAGGCACAAAGCACAACGTTATTTCATCACTTCCCGTGTATCGACACCCTGAACTTTACCTTAAAGTGACCTTGCAAATAATTTACTCTTGTTTACACTGCAGATCGAGCGGAAGGTTCAATGAAGAGACATTTGTTTACCGGCTTCCTTCCAGAAAGCTCATACGAATGCAGCATTGTGGCTTTGTGAGTCTCTTTTTCTTCCACGTGCTATTTTTAGGAG
Source organism: Cyprinus carpio (assembly GCF_018340385.1). Taxonomy (NCBI): domain Eukaryota; kingdom Metazoa; phylum Chordata; class Actinopteri; order Cypriniformes; family Cyprinidae; genus Cyprinus; species Cyprinus carpio. The sequence continues at coordinate 16,413,963 of NC_056621.1, read as the reverse complement.
ACACAAAAATGCCTCCCAGCAAATATCGCATGAATATGGATGGCACACTGTGCTGTTGAATGTGGTTTTGAGCAAAAAAGCTGCAACGAAAACACAAACATGCTTGCAGGTAATGCGTATGCGCCTTTCAAAAATCCTCAACAAGAAGTCTTCCATTACAGCAATTAGGAGACATATCCTGCTTGTGCTGTTTGTTCAGAACGCAGAGTGACAGCAATACATTCGAAAGCTTTCACAAAAGGATTATGTTATTTTTTCAGGATTTAGGTTCCTAACAAATCCCTACAACTAATTTGAGCAAGTACATGCAGCTTTGTACAAACCAAACAGGCAGATTCCTTATAAAAATGTATGAAATTGTGTTTCAAATTATTTTCTTGCTCTTTTATTTATTCAAGATTTGAAACGCCAGTGAACTAGTTTAAAACCAAATCTGTCATCCGTAGGTTCTTCAAATAGGGTATGCAAAAACTCATTATTCATTCATAATTGATGCACGCTGCTTTTAATTGAACACCGTGATGCACAACTTTGATTTATCGTATTTCAGAGTCAATTAAAACTGGGTTTGTTGTCATGCATAAATCAAAAGAACCAGGCTTTGAGTCTTTTAAAGTTCTCTGTCCTCTATGTACTTTGCGAGTCAGTGTAATTGAAGGGATGTCTATGTATATAGCTTTAAATTTGGGCCAATTTGGGGCTCGGTGAGCATGTATCTTCGAAGACAAGTTTATTTTTACGATAGTCAATTTTTCAAGTCTCCTTCGGCGTCAACTCATATCCTTGAGAAGGAGGCCAGAGAAGAGATGATTTACTAATCAGGTCTCAGTGGACCAGTGGTCAAACTCTTCATCCTAAAGGTGTCATAACAGAGCTGGCCAGGAGAGGATGCTGTTGCACTCTACATAAACGCTGAGATATGAGGATGTTCCTCTAGTATCATGCTGGAAAGATTTCTTAATTATCAACATTAACATATACTGCAGTCTGATTTGTAAAGCTTCCTTATTGGTAATTTAAAAATGGAAATACTGTAACTGAAAATGAATGAGTGAAAAGTGAGAAGTGATTGTGAAACCTAAATATAGGAAAATATTGTTTTATCATTTCTTTGGTAACGCTTTCTAAGAAGCCTAAAGTTATTCCTAATGCATTATAGTACACGTGATATAATTTTAGACTTCAAAAGCATTTTTCAGAAGTTCAAGGAATTTAACTTGCTGTTAGTGTCAAAATGATTATAGAAATTAAAAATAGCTAAACATTTATGAATTTTAAAAACATTATAATATAATGAAATCATTTATTAAATCATTCATTTATAATGAAAAAAAGTCATTTAAAAATATAAATACCCATAAATTTTATAAAATACATAATACTTAACTATTCATGAGTGCTAAGTAGTACTCTAGACTTCTTACTGGAAATATTGAAAATATAATAAAATGTATAGAATTATAAAATCACAAACTGTAAAATAAAAAAACTGTTTTCCATGAAAAAAAATCCATGAATATATATATATATATATATATATATATATATATATATATATATATATATATATATATATATATATATATATATATATATATATATATATATATAATTTCATGGAATAGCATAGTTTGAATATATGAACATATATTAAATAGTTTGCATTTCTGTTTTTATTAAGAAAAAAAATCTTGTAAAGTTAAAAAGTCTTAACTTTGGCTAGGAATAAGATATCAAAGTGTTGATTATCTTATTTTTGTGATTTAATTCATTTTTTAAATAGTAAAGTATTATAATTAATAATATCTGATTACAAATATTTATGAGAGCATGAATATAATTATAAGGTGTATGTATAATTCTGTTTATAACATTATGTGTGCACTAGAACACTTTTATAGTGCATTAAATATACACATTAAAAAGATGTAGCTTATTACCTTTTTTGGTTTCATATTTATTTTACCTTGTTCAAAGAATTCAGAAAAACCAAACTTTAAAAAATCATCAGTTTAGTGCTCTAGCCTTGCCAAGCCAGTTGCATAAATTAAATACTTTATCATATGCAGATAAAAGACCATGCCTTTGAATTCAATGATCTAAAGATGCTTAGATGTTGATTTAATATCCAGCTATAATGATATTTTTATCAAATCACGTGTTGTTTGTGTTGCATGTCTATAGTTTTACTACCAGCATGCATGCTGTTATTTATTGCATCAAAGAGACTAAGTTAAATCTGAGCGACACACAGTATGTCAAGACAACTAGTCTTCTCAGAAGGCCTGTAGTCAACTCGCATAGCCACGAGCATCAAAGGCCTCTGGGAAGCCACCTCAGCGTTTCAGTGGCTACTTATCTCATGCCATTCTCCACATATGGCCACATTATCTCTGTTCTCTCCAGCGACGGCAGCTGGGATCTTCCTAGACTTCCCCTCCTCTACATTCATCCTCTAACCGAGATGATGCGAGGTACGGAGAGACGGCTGATCCAAAGTGACGTGCCCGACCGTGCCTGACCGTCCCCTCCCAGTCGCAGGACGACGGCGGTGGCCGGGCCTCGCTCCGTTGGCACTGGGCTGTTTTTGTTCGCAGGAACTCATGCAGATAATTTGCTGGGATGGAGCGGAGGGCTGTCACAAGGAGTTGGCTCAAGGGGTGTGGGGAAAAAATAGCAATGGCATCCTCCTATGCTCAAACGCAGCCCCTGATGATGAGCATTAAATATGAATGCGTTCGTAAGCATGCAAAAAGAATCAAGCTCTCTATCGCCTGATATTCTTTACTCATTTCTAATTTCTCTCGCTCTTGGTTTCTCCTCAGTGTCTTGGTTGAAAACTGGCAGTGTGATCCCATTGACAGACCCCTTCAGATCATAGCTGAATTATTTTTGTTCTTTAAAGAAGGGGAATATTAATAAACTGGCGCTGAATTAGACTGTTCCCCGCTGTTGCACAGATGGGATCAGTTGTTGTGACTTACCTCATGCTTTATTCCTCACTATACTGTTGATAAAGTCTGTGTGTTCATCCTTGCACTTCCCGTTTCATAAGATAATATATTATTTCATTTAAATCACAAAAATGAAACTAGATTTGCAATTCCAAAAGGATATATGAGTGTTGAAGTTTCAGGTAAGATTATATTTTAGGCTTTGGTTATTGCATAAATTACTCTGCTTTAGAAACTTGACTGTGTTTGAGAATCAACACCAGGGGTAGACTTAGTGATTTGGGGGCCCTAAGCAAATTTCAGGCATGGGGCCCCAACACAATAACTATATGCTCTTTTACGCCTGACACTTATTTTGCTCTCTCTCCCTCTCTCTCTCTCTCTCTCTCTGTCTTTAGTATGTTATAGATATAACTAGTTTATTTACCCCTTCCCCACCCCAAAATAAAAATGTTATCATTAATCACTTACCCCCATTTGGTTTAAATAGTTTATTTAGCTTTGTTCGTCTTCGGAACACAATTTAAGATATTTTGGATGAAAACCGGGAGACTTTTGACTGTCCCATAGACTGTCAAGATCCAGAAAAGTATGAAAGAAATCTTCAGAATAGTCCAGCTGCCATCAGTGGTTCAACCGTAATGTTATGAAGTGACAAGAATACTTTTTGTACACTAAGAAAACAAAAATAATGACTTTATTCAACAATTGTGATGCGGTGATGTGGACAGACATAGAGGAGACAAATTGTTTAATAAAGTCGTTATTTTTTATTTTTTTTGTGTGTGTGTAAAAAAAGTATTCTTGTTGCGGGAACCTTTTCATAGTACCAGAACTAATTATGGAACTACCCACTTTTTGGCGTTTTCGCACCACCGGAACTGGGTGCGATTTTAGTACTGGATTGGCTTTTTCAAGAACCAAATTAGCTCCTAATCATGAGCAGGGTCTAGCCAGCACAACTTGTACTACCCGTGACATACTGTAAGTAGACATTGATTGGCCAAACGCGTACGAAAACACCCTCACCCACCATGATTTATAAACACAAATGACGTTGCTGTAGACGGCAATTCCTAGTACACACTGAAAAGACAGCCACAATTTTTGTTTCATGCAACCTATTTATATATATAGATATATATATATATATATATATATATATATATATATATATATATATACAACCTAATATATATGTCAGCTTTAGATGTGTCTGATCTGCCAGAGTCCTCACTATAACTGTAATGTTAACGATACAGATGAGTGATATCAATGGAATCACTTAAAAAAAAATCCAACTGATGAATGATAAAAACAATCACAGGCTATCAGAATCCTTCCTGCTTTAACGAGCTTGATTTTCATTTCTAAATTAATTTGGATACATTGGTTTCATCCATTTAACTGTTGCTGAAGTCATGCTTACAGCTGATTGGTCGGTCACAGTTCAATGCTTTCAATGTAAAGCAGTTTCATGTGATTGCGAATTTGCTGGTCAGAATTCACCAAACTTGAACTTCTGTATGTAGAGAAATGTAAAACTTTTTGCATGAGATTGCGTTTCTGGTCTGACGCATTTGCATACATATAAATGGATGGCAACGGAACAAAAAAAAAAACGACCAAATTGTGTTGCATATTAAATCTGTTGCGGCAACATATCGTATTTGAATCTGAATGCCAGTTCGATTGAGATTTTTGAATTTTTGTATTTTTCTTTTGGTCCTCACACAAAACTGTATGTTTTCAGTACATTTTGGAATATAGTGCACACGTTGTATGGACCACGTTTACAGTCATGTGGAAAAGAGTTGCGTGAACATTCTTGAGAAATTCTCCAGGGAGAAAAGCAACATTAGAGTGAATAATGACTGAATTTTCATTTCTGGGAGAACTGTCCCTCGAGCGGCTTGAGCTGAATTAATTGCAGAAAATTCTGAAGAAGAATAAAAATAGCATAGCACACAGATACATACTTATTTACACAGCGTGTATATACAGTACAAAGATCTCCGTTTCTCAGCTGTCACCGTGCTCTTTCCACGTGTCTTTATTCAGGGCTCCGTCATCATTCTCAGAGTGTTTTTGTTCATCTGCGAATCCTCCAGTGTCTGCAGAGAAATGGTCTTCTCAAGATACACAGGCAGTCACACACAGACACGTTCCCCTAAATCTCCAGCATCCCTGTGATGCCTAACAAGTCCCCAGGCCTCTTCTTCTAAGATCCAGAGATCCCAGAGGAGCAGCAGGTGCACAAACCTCCTCGCTCACATTCTTAAGATTTCAGATAAGCCCGCTGGTGGAGAATGCGGGCACTCCATAGAGTTTTCAGCTCTCGCTGCATGTCAGATTACCTCCGTAGCACCTGGTTGATCGGGAGTCCATTGACCCGAACGATCCAAGAGCAGGAATGTTATACGGACAGCGGAAACTCTGTGGATAGTAGAAGCAAAGAAGTAATCGCCCAAAAATAGTTCTCCCCGGGCCATTGTAACAAAGGACAAAGTGACATTGTGAACATCGCTAACATCTGTGTATAACCTCGCAGTTACAAACGCCCCCTGCCCAAGTTCTGAGCAGACTCCGCTGTCATCCTCCAAGGAGCAGCCATTTTGGAATGCTCTCCCCGGCACAGATGTTGCATATTAAAAAGTGGGGCTCTTCGAGAGAGGTGGTGGATCTCTCGGCGGGGCTCACCTGCGCCATCATCCGCGAAGCCAATCCATGAGAGGAAGCTGCCTAACCAACCAAAGACAAAGTGACAACAATGATAAAGTCATCTCATTTCCTGTCTGACCCTGAGCAGGTGAAGATGTGGACAAACGACTTCACTCATGAGAGTGTCTTGTTTACCGCTTTTCTTCTTTTCCCAGTTACTCTTTCCTGGAAAATCTCTGGACAGTCCCACTTTTTTTGTGAATGTGATATCTAGTACATAAATGTCAATTCTTAATACAGCATATTGCCAAAAGAATGCAGGCACCCAAGAATCACATATATGTGTGCTTGTCCAGCATTTGATTTTAAAAACCACCTGTCTTAAAGGGATATTTCACCCAAAAATAGCCATCATTTATTAACCCTCATGTTGAGATTATTTCTTCTGCAATTCACAAACGATATTTAGATAAAGTCACTCTCAAATTAAATCACCAAAATCCTGATGTTTGATCATGTGACTTGCATGATCCAGTGTTTACATTTATGCATTTAGCAGATACTTTTATCCAAAGCTACTTACAGTGCATTCAGGCTATACACTTTTTTACCAGTATGTGTGTTCCCTGGGAATCGAACCCATGACCTTTTGTGCTCCTAATCCAATGCTCTACCACTCAGCCACAGGAAGGTGCTGCTACATTTGATGTAGTCTGTGTATGCATATGTTAATATAATTAATACTTTATTTTTAATTTTTAATTTTTAATATTTTTAATATGTATTTACAAATATTTAAATGTAATCATTTTATTTATGTATAAATATGTAAACATTTAAATATAAATATTGAAAAAATAATATTAAAAAAGAATTCAGACAAAGTAATTGCGTAAAGGCTAGGCACCTAGGCTCCAAAAATATAAAGATTTAATAACAGACAGACTGTGATAGTCTGTTATTTTTTAAATATTTTTTCATTATCAATAATTTTTTGTTGAGCAGCCAGTTTGAGAATTTTTTTCTGTGATGTGTGTGCTTCTGTTTTTTTTTTTTTTTTTTTTTTTTTTTTTTTAGATATACAAAGTGATTGTGCAAACTTCAGATGACTAGAAATATATCGCTCAAATAGTATGGATCAATTTTGCCTTACCTTTATGCCCTTTTTGGAGTTTAAAACTTTTTAAGGCCATTGATTTGTGTTGATAAAAATAGCAAAAACATTCTTCAAAATATCTTTTTTTGTGTTCCACGGGTCTGGAACATCATGAGTGTAAGTAAATGATGACTAAATGTTCTTCTGGGAAAGGATTTCCACAACATGGACACAGGGATTTTCCTTCCTTCCAGACACAAGAGCATAAATGAGGTTTCAATTCTTCCCAAAAGAGCTGATGTTTGGGTTTTGTGTAGGTCACTCTGTAAATCATTTCTTTATGTATATCACATGGACATGTTAGAACACACACACACACAAACACACACACACACACACACACACACACACACACACACACACACACACACACACACACACACACACACACACACACACACACACACACACACACACACACAAAACTCTCACCGAACTTGTGTTGAAAGCACATGGTTTTCTAGAATGTCATTGTATGGTGTGGCACTGTAGATCTCAGGTATTGTGATTCTTTGAGCTCTTTTTCTTCTTTGAGGCACCCTGGGCACAGACAGGTTCATGTCCACAAGATGGTGATATTGACCAAAATACAGGCTGATTTTTTAAGGCCTGACTTAATGGAAAATGATATGCCTTCAGGTCCTCCTGGGAAGTTGGGAGACATTTAGAAGTCACAAATACAATATAGCGTTCCTTTGGATTGGTATAACATAGACATATTGGAGAACTTTCTTTTCTAATGTCTCAACAAAGACAAGAAGCTTTTTTAAATAACAAAATAAAAAGCCAAAAGCGAATGATGGGAAATGTAGTTTTTTTCACGTAAATCTTCCCAATGAATACTTATGTGATTAATAATAATATAATTACATTATGACTTATTATGAAACAGCTCAAAGAAAAAGCTTTGTCACAGGCATACAGCAACAATGATTTTTTTAAATCAGTGTTTTTGTCTTTTTTTTCAGCTAAATTGTCAAAACATCCTTTAAAAATCTGTCTAATAAAAATAATTAAATAAAATTTGACTTACTTTCAGAAAATATATCTTTAATTAAGTAGATTTTTTCTTACTCCATGGCAAATAGTTTTTCCAGTTGGTTTTAAATCTAAACCTTTTCTTTAACCTTGTTATATATATATATATATATATATATATATATATAGATATATATATATATATATATATATATATATATATATATATATATATTCTTATTTTATATCATTTCAGCTTGAATACATTTTAAAAAAAATGTAAAATAGATATTTTTTTACAGGAACACGAGACAAAATGATTTTTTGTGTAATTATGATATTGTTGTGACATTGTTGTGTGCTTATAAATCTCAAAAATACACTAAAACAGTTTTCACCAGGAAACATCTAGTAAATTTCACAAATAATTACAAAGAAATGCTAAGTAACGCTAAATTAAATGTAAAGTGTATTCAATAATCTTTGTTTTATTTACAACTTTGAAAAATTGTTTTTTACATGTGTATAATCACTCTAACATGAACAGCAATATCTCTAATAAAGCAAATAGCTAATGAGAGTTTCTTGCCATCATGCATACAAATTCAGCCCATATATCATCTATAAACTGAGTGTCTATACATTCATCTCTGTCTATATTTCCCCTGGCTGGCTGCAGACTGTGAAGTATATGTTAACAAAGTGCCAGTGTGTGTCTCCTGTGTTGTTTGTAAAGTCTCTGAGGAGTAAGAGTGTGGAGTGGAGGTCAGGCTGGTTCAGTGGCTCTGAGCCCGGATGCCCAGTGCGAGGGGTAGGGTTCAGGTGTGTGCTGACCCGGGCCTCCGCGGGGCCGCGTGTAAAGAGGTCGCGACCCGTTGCACGCACCAAGGGTCCATACTGATGTTCGCCCTGTTGCTGTGCTGCTGGTTCAGTCTGCAAAAGATTGTTGAGTTAGAAAGTTCTCAGCATCTAAGAGAGCAAGTACTATCACAATATGATTTTTTTTGTCTTAAATTGCACATAATTTACTTCTTGTTGTTTTGAAAAGGTTTTCAGGATGCTGTTCATCAAGTTTAGAAACGTGATAAATAACCTGATCTTACTCATTAGCGGACAATCAATAAATTTCACTGAATGATGATTATTTATTTATGCATTGATTTGGGAGTCGCAAAAAATTGACCCGTCATTAATGTTTATTCTCCGATGCCTTTCTTCTCACATTCCATCTACCTTGAAAGATTCATAACCACGGTATCAATACGGCAAGAACAATTTATCATCCATATTCTACAAGGACACCGCACTCCTTTATCCTAACCCAAAAACTTCAGCTGGGAAACAGATAACTAGCAGTACCTCCAGACTTTCAGATTTTTTCTGTTTTGTTTTATTGTGCTGGTTGGGATTGGGATTGCATTCATTGATCAAAACTTCAACAGGAATGTAAAAAACGGTTCTGAATTTTAAACATTTTCACTCAGTCTTTGTTCTGAGAAAGTCAGCAATCATAAATATTGGGAAGTTTTAATGATTGTGGCATGAAGGATAGGAAATAAAGCATCTTTATCACATTATTTTGCTTATTTAACAACCATTTTTGATTAAGAATCTTGCGTCTATATGAAAACAGATGATATACAATATATGTAATGCAATTTTATGTAATGGTGTGAAATCCATGTGGAAATGAAAGGTGTGGAGATCACTTGAGGTGGAATGATGTGAGAGGTCAACAGACGGTCATAAATTCAGCAAACATGCCAGAAAAATATTTTACTAGTTTTACTACAACGTTGCACTTATAACTCATATAAGGTTAATTTATAATAATTTGTCATTTTAAATTGAAATAAAATCTTTATAGATTTTTTTCTGCATTTAAAGGTTAAAGCTAAAGCTTACATTATATTATTACGTTGAATGAATGAATGAATGTTTTCATGTAAATAAAATAGTTATAGATTTTATATATAAAAATATAGAAAAATGTTATATTGAATAAATGAATATTATTATTGTTTTTAAAATGAGACGCCATTTAGCAATCATGGCTGGCCCCTTAAATTAATGTTTATTTTTTTTATAATGATATGGAAAAAAGTAATAATGGAAGGCCATTTAAATATCATGGCTGGCCCCTTAAATTAATGAAAAAAATATATATATATATTTTTTATTTTAATATATATTTATGTAATATTTTATTAATATATTTTAATTAATTATATTTATTACTGATTGTTTATTCAAACCACTTTAGGACAAAGGTAAAGCTATATCTGAGGACACAGAGCATGATTATATGTGGAAAACCACTGATTTTGTTCTTGTACAATATACTATTTATTGACGAAGCCAAGTACATTAGATGTCTGAAAGGCTGCCCATATCCACTAAAAAGAACTGAGTTGAGTTCACGCAGTCAGACAAATGAAGACAGATTAAGGTCTTGCCCTTGCATGGAGCGCTCTGCTCAAATACATCATTACAGAGACAAACCTCATTTGTTTAGTTCTGCAGCCAAAACAGCGACTTTAGATTTGACGTTGGAACTTATTACAGAGATCCATAGTTGATTTTTCAGCTTTGTTGGACATTGACTTCTCCCTCCCTCTGTTCCTTTTATTTTGTAACTTTCAGGAGTCATTCAAGGACATCAAGTTCCTTAAGTTTAGTTGAGGAGGCACCAATTTGTCCATGAGGGTGAATTGTAGAGCTATGTCTCATACTAGTCTCTCGCTAGCAGCCTGGCAATCTTCACTTAGCTTAGCATTGCCTAAAATTGGCAGACTCTAGCAAAATTTTTGCGCCATTGCACCTGGTCCTCAATAGGCATTATTTGGCTACCTTTTGTGCCCACTCGGTGTGACATATTGCCCTCAAGCGCTGACCATCTGACCAGGGAAAGAACTTTTCACGCTAGGCTAATTATAGTAAAGTCTTGTAAGGCATGAATTTATAGCTGTCACTTCCTACTGTGGGACATGATCGGTGAAAGGCAATTGAGAGATGTGAATGTACAAGAGAGTTATTAAACCAAAAATTAACCACAAAACAGAATCACTTTATAGATGCAATTCTAGTTTTTATTTGTATTTTTTCGAAATGTTTTATGTAATATGGGTCAATGAGTGTAGACAATAAAGAAAAAAAAACTTATATATTTATAAATAGTTAAAAATGTGTGACAAGTTCTTAGAATTGCACTTTTCTATTCATGTTGATTTCATATGCTTTAAAAAAAAAAAAAAAAAAAAACTTCCAAGAAATGTTTTTAAATGTAATGTCATGTGGTGTAACCAAATAAAACATTTTCCTTAAACTTTGCATCTTTGTTGCTTGTTAAATTTTCTTTTTTCAAAAAGGTTTTTAAATTTATTTTTTCAAAGTGAAAAGATTCTTGCAAATATAAAACTATTTGTTAATTAAATATCATTATATTTTTTGAAAGTCATACCACATGACATTTGACAGCCTAAACTAGCTTTGTCTTGTCAATTTAAGTTCAAATTATCAGCTATTTCAGGTCACTTGTGTCACTCAGTGACCTTGAAACACAGTCAGGAAATTTGGTTGTTGTTGTTGTTTTTGGTGTCACCAAATGACCTTTCCCCCTCAAAAGTATAGTTTTAATACTTAAATCATTAATAATTATGTATTAAGCTAAACTGTATTATTTAATTAGGTTTTTTTGCAAGAATTCCATTCATTTAATTTTATTAAGAGTTTATTATTATTATTATTATTATTAAGAGTTGTACCACCCTGACATTTTTAACTTAATGCCCTAAAAATGGCATGGCTACATGCAATCGAATAGTGTTGATATAGAAATCATTGTACTCCGAGATATTGTTTCCAATGCCATGCTAACATTGCCCATTAGCTTAAACCAGTGACTTGCCAAAGCTAACTCAATGACGTTGGGCTTAGCTGTTGGGAAAGGGACCAATGAAGACAAAGCACTTGCACTGGTTCAACTCCTATTGATCTAGGAAGCAAAGGGCTTAAGGTTACGCCTCTGTCTAAGCTCAATCCAGGCATGAAAGGGTCCCTAGATGCCGTTTCCATCTAAAGCCAAGGTCCTAGCTGCTGTGTGTTTCTCTGGGTTGTACAGACCTGTCCTTGAACTCCGCTGGAGGGGAGAAGACTAATTTTCTCTTTAAAAAGTTGTGAGGAAAAAAATGATCCTCCAGTGATTCTCCAGTGTAAACCGGAGTCTTGAGGTGATATAAAAGACGAAAAAGGTACAAAGTGGGGTTTAGGCTGAGCGCTACATTCGTTTTTTTTTTTTTATGGCTGTGTTGCGCATCGATGCGTTGCATACCCCCAGCTAACTGCAACACATTTCCATTATTCAGCCTCATTACCACATGGCAATAAATAAAAATACGGCATCTAAAAATAAAAACGACTTGAGAATTAATTAAACTTTGACTCAACTAACAGAAACAGATGTGTCCTATATAGACTAATATCAACTTTATCTACCGTGTGAGTTGGTAGAACTAGTGATTGATAGTATCTGTCATAAGTAGAGCCGTAAAACCACCCGATACTTTTCCGTAATTGTATGCCACTGAAATATCGCAGGCTAGATCTTTTATATTCCTTTATTCAAACACCATCGATTGAATAGAGTGATCAGAGACGTTGCCCTCAGAGAGGGAGATTAAGGCCCGGCTGACACATGGAAGGCGTGCTGGACTTTGATGATGATGCTGCTGCGTATCCTTTTGGGCTTTCAAACAACACGGAGCGCGAGCGCACTACCTCGCTCAGCTGTCTGGAGAACAATCATTCAGTACAAAGCGCTGTCAAAGCTTCAGCGAGTTGAAACATCAACCTAACCAGTCGCTAATTCAAGCAGCCCTGCCTGGATCTCGCAGTGGGCTTTCGCATCCATATTCCCTCATGCAATTACTAGTGATTTCAGAGGCCACGGTTCAGGTCGAGTTGAGAAGTACTCAAAAATGATGGACCTCACGGATGGGCGTGTTAGCTGTACACTAATCAGATGTTTATAGAGTTGAGTATCATTGTATTAGGATCACACAAACCTTATCGGTAGGGTGTCGGCACCTAGTATGAAACCATTTCAACTCTAGATTTAGGCTAGGAAGTTTTGCATCAGGTCTTAAAATATTTTAATTTTTGTATAATTTATTAGAATATTATTTATATAATGATTTTAGGAAGAAAAAGAGGTATATCTATATTTTGTAGATGATTTGTTTGATCACTCTCATCTGTTGATTTTTAGTTTTGGAAGTCTAGCATTATGTAATTAAATAATATGAATATGAATTAAATATTGTTTGTTTACATATTTGTGTTTTATCTTTTTGTTTGTTTGTTTACATCAAGTACATTCTTTAAAAGAACAAAAAGTCTAGTCTTTTTGTTTGTTTGTTTAGTCTAGCAAGGTTTACTGTAGATATTGTTTTTTGTTTTGTTTTCATCAAGTTCATTTTTAAGAAGAACAAAAGTCAAGCCAGATTTAAGAAAAATAAAACAATAGCATTTTCAAATAGCTTAGACATTTGTTTTATTTATTTTTTTAATTTAGTACATTTTTAAGAATAACAAAATATCAAGCAAAACAAAACAAAACCGCTCCCGTCTAATATATATTTTGTTTTATTTATTTATTTGTTTGTTTGTTTATTCGTCTAGTAGATTTAGGTAGTGTGGCAAGATTTTAGCAAAACAAAACTAAATCACTTCCCTCTATTGCTGGGGCCTCGTAATTTTTTTTTTTTGATTTTTTTTTTTTAATTTTTATTATTTTAATTTTTTATTATTTTAATTTTTTTGTTTTTTTTTGTTTTTATTTGTTGTAATAAAAATGTTTTATTTATTTTGTAAATAACTAAATAACTAACCATATAAAAATGTCATACACAATTTCAGGACATTTTCCCATCAATTTCCTTTGCAGCTATTTAAAATAGGCTTTATATAATTTCTTAAACTTGTACACCAACACCAGCCATATATAGCTGTTATATGATTTCATCTCGTACAAATTATAATGAGACTGTTGCATCTGAACATTGCATCAAAAGCTGCTTTTAAATTACTTAAGAATCTGTCGCCTGAAGCATGTCTGTTCAGAGGCAGGATATGTAGTAAAATATTTAGTTACTGGTTCCAAAGAACCAGCACCATTCACCATGTATTAAGGAAGTAAAAAAAAAGAAGTAAATTTTGATTTCATGTCGACTTGAAGCTTTGTGTGGCTGCCATTGTAGCTAGTTGTATTTTTTTCTTCTTGTCCTCTCGCACCAGACCAGCTCACACTAAAGAAAGACACAGGAGGGGAGACATAAAAGGCATATGACAGCACTTTTTATGACAATTACCTTTAGGTCAGAGTAGTTAACCCGGCGAAATTATCCATGGCCATCTCCACACTCAGCCTTCAAAACAAACCAGTGAACAGAAAGAGGTTTTTTTAGCCCCTGGCTTTCGCCAACTGCCATTACAGAGAAAAAGAGGGTGCTAAGTGCGTAACAGAGGAGGGCAGGTGGAAACTAATTCATGCCTTAGGCAATCCGTAGAACACGGATCATTTCTCCTCGCCTGTTTTCTTCTTTTTTGACTGAGAGCTGGGCATGCAGTGGTGAAACAGATCAATTCGTATGTAATACAGGAAACTGTATCATAAATGCTGTGGGGCTACAAAGACATGTTCTTTATACCCTTAAACAGGATGAATCCCATGAAGATTCATTACATTTCGCTTTAAAGATTCTTTTCCTGCATTAAGATGTTTTGCACTTTGACAGTATTTTCCTGAAAATTCTGCACATTTTCCACCCAAACATTATAATAATAGATGAATTTATTTAAAAAAATTATACAAAATTATATTTTCTTGGGTGTTGTCTGCAGGGGATGATGTTAATCGACCTTGATACCACAATTTTGTATATTAAAAAAATCAGTAGAAATATCAGCATTGTTAATTGTTTTATTTATTGGATTTTTTGTATATTTTATGAGTATAATTTTGAGAATTTTTTTAATTTTTTTTATTTTATAATATTTCAGAATGTTTTAATACTTAAATAATATAAATAAAATAATAATAATAATAGTTTACTAAAATATCTGAAGTTGTTCCCAGGCTGTCAACCCTGTTATCATAATAATGCCCCTTTAAAATGATCTACAGTCATAATGACTTTTCAGGGTATGAAAAAGTACTAATAATATTTAGTTGGATTTGTCAGGGAAAGGAATTTAAATAGTGAACCCTATTATTATAATTTTGTACAGTAAAAAATCTGTAGAAATGTCAGGATTATTAATTCTGGAATACTGTATGACAAGAAGCACTTTGAAAATAATTTTAGATTTTAATATTTCATAATGTTCTGATACTAATGATATTTTACTAAAAAGGCTTGAAGTTGTTTCCAGACTGTCAACCCTGTTTTTGTAATAACGTCCCCTTATAAAAAAGATGTATAGTTATAATGACTTTTTTAGGATGTGAATAAATACTAATATTTTGTTGGGTCTTAAATAGTCTTAAATAGTCAACTCTGTTACCAAAATTTTGTATAATAAAAAAATCTGTAGAAATATCAACATTATTAATTCTCTAATAAATACCTTGCAGTGTCATGACCTTGAGCTTAAAGTTAATATCAACACACTCTCATGCAAATTCATAACTATTTTATGTTTTTGAGAGTTGGTGCTATGATCTCATTTTTATGTTTGGCTTAAGCTCCACTGAAGTCTAAGCTTTAGGGGTTGTCCTTCATGTTTTCTTGTTTCTTAAAATCGTACATTTCTGGATCAGTCACATTGTACAAATTCATACGAAATTGCCAGCAGGTAAAATAGTTACAATTTCTAATGAGATTGGGTTTGCTAATAGCCTATATAATGGCTAAATAAACCAAAAATGTCAACCCTGTTACAATGATTTTGTACATTTAAACGACTGGATTAACTATAAAAATGTCAGCATTCTATATAATATGAAAACTTTCCGATAAACACTCAAAGAAGTGGCTAAATGAACTGTAAAACTGTCAACCCTGTTACTGTCAACACCGGAATTACCCGGTTTATGTAATGATGCATTACAGTAATCATAATTATCGGAGAAAATGTGCTTAATTGTCATGAAATGAATGTTACTATTTAAAACAACATAATAACAGGGTTGAAGCCCTAATAACAGGTTCGTAGTCCAAATAACAGGGGTTAAATATGACCCGCACATATTATTATGAGATTCACTAAAACAGTTTCTTCAGTCTGGATGGATGTTGATGGGTTATTCTACATTTGTTCAACAGAACAATTGGTGTGCTGCAAAACAGTGTTGAAATGAATGAATGAAACATCAAATGCAGGCAATTTTAAGAAAGAATTATTCTATAATTAAACCATTTGTATTGAGGCCCAAAGCCAAAAAAAGAGAATCATAAATGTTTTCTTTACTCCTGAGTTTTGAACCACATATGTCTGCTATGCATGTCTTCCTTTGTCATCTTGCTGACATTGAAAGGTTATCATTCTGTATGCATAATGTCTACTATTAGAAAAAGAAATGGTGGATCAGCATGGCAGATGTGTCTGCTGCAGGAAAACAGAGGTGTTAATAAAATATGGAATTAGTTACTATGGGGTAAACAACACGCATCTCACTTCTTTCTATAATTACATATTTCATATTCCTCCCTGCCATTTTGCGATGGTGATCATTTTTAAGTGGGGCTTTTGAATACTGTGCGTGGTTTTTTTTGCCTCCTCTGTCACAGAACTTTCACTTATTATGTTGATAGCGGCAAAACTGAGCTTTTGTGTTGGTGCTTTTTGTGTATTGACTGTGTGAAGTGCAAGGCTTTACAAAACACACCGTCTCCCCTTGGCTGCGAGAGAAAACACAGACTGTGCTGACTGGGTGGAAGAATTATACATTTTGGGGAGCTGAATCGATGTAATTAAAATTTGCCTTCGCCTATTTGTGCGATCTTCCTTTCTCATTTCAAAGTGGGAACCTCAGCAAAGTTCTTGTTTTCTTCAGCCCTCAAAATTGCATCAATACTATCGTCACTGACAGCCTGCTTGCGAACTTCACAGGCTGCTGTCTGTAAGACAAAACATCTGTTTAGGTCAGCAGTATGATGGCTATGATGGGGTGATGATCTGTTTATTGCTCTCCATCAGAGTCAATAAAGGTTGCTTTTGTGTAACGCATACTGAATGCACACGTCAGGGATCTCGCGTGTGTATGAGTTTCTGTGAAGTTGTATACATTTACAAAACAATCTGTGGCACTTCTGCATGGTTGCCTTTTTTAGAAAGGGTGGCACGAATTGTCCATCCGTATTATTGATAAGATTAAGCACTCAGATGATTAGCAATAAGAACTCAAAGAAGAAGCTGAATTATGTTCATACTTAGGATTAATGATTTGAACAAATCTGCAACCCTATTAGATTATTATTAAAGATATAATACATAAAAACAGTTTATCATCTCTGGTTCTTCATTGTTTTTTTTTTTTTTTTTTTTTTTTTTTTTCATGAAAAATCTCGGAGAAATTATTGAAGGATATTTTTTGTAAATTGTATTCAGTATAATTTTTTATTATTACTAAATGTAATGTATTTTATTAAATTTAGTAATAATCAGTATTTATATTAAATTATATTAATTTTTTTATTGTATTGAAAATGTTCTTCAAAATTTAGTGTGTTGCTTTTGTGGTTCTTGGTTTTAAAGATCTTAAAAATAGTTATTTGAGTAAATGATAAACAGCTTCATTGGGCTGTTTTTGGTTTTAACTAACCTTTCGCTAAGCCCCGCCTTAAAAACATAGGTGACCTATCCTAATTTAGCAATTGTTGAACAACATATCACTAATGGCATGACCACATTTACCATGCTCTGTGAAAATTCATGGACAGAACAGTGCAATCCGCAATTTCGCATCAAGATAAAACTAATTCAAGTTTTTCACGCAAATTTGCCAAATCGACCAACAGAAAGCTGCTTGGTTTTAAAGTGACTTGTATGTGAGCGGTACTTTGTTATGCTACATATTATTGACAATGGACAAATTTTGGATGTATTGCAAAAATTTGATTGCTTGCAAAGTTTTTTGCAGAATTTCTACTAAATGATCATGCATTAAGTCCTATGTTAAATTAATGGTAGTAACTTAAATTGTAACTTTATTTATGGGCAGAGTCTCCATTAACAGATATTTTAATTATCATTAATTCTATTCAAATGATTTTATTTTTAGTGTAATAAATTAAAATTTATGTCAGCATGTTGATGTCATGGTTTTTCTAAAAAAAAAAAAACAAAAAAAAAACAATAACTTTGCATTTTTTGTTGCTCTGTGAAATTTTCGTAATTTCAAGAGGAATCTACATGAGTGAGTGAGTGTGGATCAAAAAATAAAATAAAATAAAAATCCTGTCACACATTTCACATGGGTTTCAGGTTTTTCACAAGAATTTGCTGTATTGGCAACAGAATCGGCTTGGTTTTAAAGTTACTTAAATTTTTGACAAATGGATCACTTTTTTTTGCTTGTGAAATTTTGCTATAATTCCACTAATCTGACCATGCCTTGAGACCCATGTTAAATTAATGGTATTTTTGACTAATGGTTTAATTTTTTTTGATTGTTTTATTTACATAGTAAATCTCTATTTTAATGACTTGACAGTCTCCATTTTTAATCATGTTATTGTATAATTTGTTTTTTTTCTTAAGAAAATGATTACAAAAAAATTTCCCTGTCATTCCAGCCAAGAATAACATGTTTTTATCTACTCTTTTCACCAATATCTTCACTTTATTATGATATGCTCTGTCAAGCTTGTCTGAGCGAGCAACAGAATCCAAAGGGGGTGGAGCTTAAGAAAAGGCTCAACTTCAACCTTTATGGAAGCCCATCAGGCCCTCTATTGGATTCAGAGTCAAAGGTCTTGGTTGTTAAGTATACATTTACTTATAACTTCCTCTCCATAGATCTCCATAGACGTTCCATGCGGTCGACTCCAGTGCTTCCCTCCTCAAGCGTCTCTTCTTTGGCCAACGCACCTGTCCTACACCGCTATGATTTATGACTTGTGTGTTCTTCATATGCCGGACCGGGGCTCACTTCCCGTCAACGGTGAAGCCCCATGTTCACCATCGCGATGGAAAGTAGCCTCTTGCAGGGTTCAGTTTAAAAATCCTCTTCTTTGGCGCTCATAATTAGCAGCAGGGGCCGCGTTGAAGACTCGCGCCTGTCATGTATCCTGTTAAGTGGGTTCAAAGGGAGCGCGGAGTGGCGGATCCGTGAGATCGGAGTCAGCGTTCAGGGGCCTCCTAGTATGGCTCATCTTTGTTGCTTCTCCTCACGTTCCTCCAGCCCCTTATTTTTATCACGTATAATTATAATTCGACTTTTCACTCTTCTTAGCCTCCTAATCGGTCAATTATGGTGTAACACAATATTGATTTGTTCCAGGAGAGGCCATTATGGATGCGTGTGCTGGAAATCAGCTATAAGCACTCTAATATGATAAATGTTTTAATCTCAGGTTTCGTTAATGTGCCATCTCAAGCTCTATTAAACGCCAAAAATAAATGGTTAAATTAAAATAGAACTAGTTTGGCTTTTAGACATATGAGCTGGCTTTTCTCAAGGCATTTCAGCTTTGCTGTATGTTGAAAAGCACCCCTCTGTGTATTATTCCGCGGGCGTGAAATTCATCACATTGTAGATTACGCGTGACTGAATAAATCATCACGCTTGCTGTGGGGATAACAGCCCATTAGAACAAAACCCAAGACAGGGGATTTAAAGGCAATCCATTTTAAAGCAATCACTCTGTATAAACAGAAAGACAACGGGTTTCATTTTTCCAGGTACGCAGGTGAACGTAGACGGGTGTTTCTTCAACCATGGCCACTTCTGGCCCTGTAAGGAACATATATTTTCTTCATAAATTTACTTTTTACTTTTCCACTAGTTTAATTTATTTAATGTGATTTATCTATTTGAGCGATTTCTGTCATTTTTCTGTACAAATTTAATTCCCATCTCTTATTAATGTAATATTTTATTTTTTTTTTGTTTTTTTTTTTTTGTAGTGGATTGGTTTGTTTTTTTTTTTTTAGTTTTATTTTAAAGCTAATATACAGTAATAGCCTACTTTCACACATTAACTTTTACACTTTATTTTTTGCATAATTTGACAAAATTGCAACTTGATTGGAAATGACGCACAATAAAAATGCTCTGTTGACCATTAGTTTACCTTGATTTTCTATTGTCGCTGATGAAAATTCACTAACTCATGAAAAAATACCTTGATTTTCTATTGTCGCATATAGAGATATATATATAGATGTATATATATATAGATATGATTATATATATAGAGATGATGATATCTATAGATATGTATATATTAGATTAAATAAAAAAAATAATTAAATGCTAATTATGAAATTAGCCATAGCAAGACGTTATTTATTATTATTATTATTATTATTTTTAATACTACTGAACCAAATTACAGCTGTGGAAATGACAAATTCTGTTTACAAGTGATATTTACCTTTATTTATTTACATATCCTCATTTTATCTAAAGCTCATCACTGACACTGTTGTCTCTTTGGTGAAATACATTTAATATTAAATATTTATAAAAATATTATTTCATATCAGTAGGTTTTTAAAATGTATTTTAAAAATAGGTTTCAGGTTTAAAAATCTGGATCTACTGCAAGGGTAAAACACTACAGTGTGTTCATTTGATAAAAATGGACCCCAGGGACAGAAGTGTCCATAGCTTCACACCCGTCCACGTTCACCCCGTCCATAAAGCCGTCACAGCAGTAACCCAGCAGCATTCATCACAGTATCAGGAACAAACACAGAATGGGAGCATGTGGCCGTGTGTCAGGAGCACACCGAGCCCGCGCCTGGGCTGAATGCGGTGCCCCTGTTGGGGCCATAAGCTCCATACGGAGGGCGGTGTGTCTTGGGCCCTGGGGCCATGCAGTCTCAGGTCAGCAGATGGGCTTGTGATTATTATTTCCAGGCCTCTGTCTTACCTGACCACTTCCCCCTGCGCTTCATGAACAGCTGGTTCACTCGCTTCACTGCAGTGCTCCACGGATGGCCATTTTTCTTCTTGTTCTTTACTTTGTACATAATATAAATCTTTACCGTGACCCTGCTCCTGGCTTCATCCACCTGTGTCTTACCTCAGGCTATATCTCACACTGAGGATTCTGCTTTTTTCTTCGTCTTCTTCATCCTCGGCTGATAACCGAAAGGGAAGAAAATAAACTCTTTTTGTCACACTGAGTATTGGGCCGATATTGTTGAACAGGCGGTGGTGATATCTTTTTTGTTATAGTGTGGAGAAAGTGTTTTTGAGAGAGGGATTTTTGTGGTGGGGGGTTAAAAGGGGGGAATTTTTGGAGAGGAGCAGACCCTTCAAGAGCAGAAGTGATGTTTGCTGTCACTGCTGTATTGTGCTTGTAAATATTTAATCCAGGAGAGATCTTCACATGTACAGACACCCAAGAGTGATGCAGCACTGTCCAAGCTCCCTCCACTGGTCTATTATTATTGTTATTATTATTAATTTACATACTTCTGAGTAAAGGGGATTTTATATAATTCTGAGTAAATGGGATATATTTTTTTTTTTAATTATTTTTAAAGTTTTTTTTTTATTATTGATTATTATTTATTTTTGAAATACATTAATAATAATAATAATAATAATAATAATGAATATGATATTTATTCCTTAAAACTATTACGTCTAAAGAAAAACAGTAATAGAATAGAATTTTGAATTTTGTATTTATATTTAATAGATTTTAGATTTAAATTAGAATTATTATATTTAAATTATTATTATTATTATTATTATTATTTTTATTTTAATAATTATTAATATGAATATATGTTAATAATAATTATAATAAAAATAATAATAATAAATATGGTTAATATTGTCTTTACAATTATTATTATTGTTATTAAATGTATTTATTTAATTATAAATATTGAACAAAAAAAAGTAATAAAATAATATTATTTTTAGTAGTTTTTTAAATTAAGAATAACAATCAGAATAATAATATATTATTTTTTTTTTTTTTTTTTTTTAAGTTTAGAATTAAGATTAGTATTATTTTTTTTTTTTTTTTTTTTTTTATTTACTATTATTGTTACAACTATAATAATAATTAATTAATACTAATAATATAATATATACTATAATAAACAGCCTTCTGTGAAAACATAATGATGATAATAAAAATTATAATAATAAATTGTTGTTGTTCCTCTTAAAGGCCTGTTTTCTTTTTTTTTGTTAACTGTTTTGAGTACACTATAGCATTAATGTTTCAGCCTAAAAGCTAACAGATATATGACTAAAAGCCACAAAACTCCAATTTTGATTTCATAGCATCTCTAAAGGGATATTTCACCCAAAAATGTATTCAGTCATCATTTACTCACCCTCATGTCGTTCTAAATGTATATGGGACACAAACGAAGATGTTTGGACTCCTTTGACCTCCACTGTATGACAAAACAATTGAAACACTTATCAGAAAGAAAGTCACAGAGGTTTAGAAAGGACATGAGGACAAGTAAACAATGACAGACCTTACATTCGCACACAAACATCCAACCTGTGGGCAATAAGGCAGTGACTGCGAAATGTATGCTGACTTATTAAGCGATATCAGTTGCATTTCTGTCTGTTTTTTTTTCTTTTTCTCTCAACACAGGAGCATGAGAGGCAGACTGTAGTTTTTTGGATGAATACCCCCTTTATGTGGACCAATTTATCACGCCACAGGGAAAAATGCTCTACATCTACATGAGCACCTGGTGTCCAGGCCCTTTCAACAGAGAAAGAAGAGAGAGAAAGCGGGAAAAGATAGAGACAGCGGGAGAAACGGTTTGGATTTGGAAGTTGGCTGCATTTCTGGTTTTGTTTCGAAATGTACTCCTTTGCCAGTTCTAATTAAAAGCTCTTTGACAAAACTGTCAATAAAATGTATAATAAATTATATGTAAAGGAGACATAAACAATTTAAAGGTGGAAGTGCGGCGAAGATGAAGGATGAGGGATAAGTATGGTTCTGGTTCGAGGGTTAGGTTTTAATTTTGTTCTCGTTTGCAACATGGAGTCAGCGTGCGGTGTTTGTGCGTCTGCGTCCGTTATATGGGCGGTTGAGCAAGTTTGGGGAGTTTTGTTTCTTTTGTTTATTTTGGAGTATACAACAAAGTAGTCCTGATCAAACGTGTTTATCTGCTTGGCCAGTCGTTTTGGGACCTATTCCGGTTAAAAAAAAAAAAAATGTGAGGAAAAACGGTTCTGGAGAGCATGAGGGAGAAAATACAACCGAACTGCCGGGAAACGTTTAACCGTACAGAAAAAGAGAATAGCTACTGCTCTTTACAGCAGCCCCTAGACATCCCACGGCAGCTAAAAGACTTGAAGAAGCCAGCGAGCCAGTCAGATAAATATAAAGAGAGAGTGGGAAAGGAGGAAAAGAGCGAGACGTTATTTATTGATAAGGTAAGAAACAACTGTGAGGAAGCAGCTTTGAAATGAATCGCTGCTGATGCTCAGGCAAGCTGAGGAGGCTTTTCAAAGTTGTGGCATACCGAGCGTCACGGACAGCTGGTTTGGTCCTTCAGTTCATAATAAGTTAAAATAAAATTATTGGTTGAAAACAGAAATTCTGCAGACATAAAACTGAAATGAATATTGTAGTCTAATGTTATGCAATTAATTAAAAAAATTAAAAATAATAATCATTAATAATAATAATAATAATAATAAATTAATATTCTTGTTGTTCTTTAGTATTGTTTTATCACTGGTGTTATTGTTATTTATTCTAAAGAATAACAACAATAATACAATATTATTTCTGAAACTACTAATAAAATCATTCTAAAGAATAATAATAATAATAATAATTCTAATAATAATAAATTTTTTATTACTTTGTATTGTAATCTAATGGTATGTAACTCAAAATAAGAACAATAATATTAATAATAATAATTAATAATAAAATAAAAAAATAGCTTAATAATAAAATAAAAAAATATAAAATATTTAAAAAATATAAAACAATAATAAAATATTATTTAGAATTATTAATAAATGACAAATCTAAAGAAGTTTAATTATAAAGCAATTATAATAATTCTACAACAGCAACAACAATAATTCTTATTATAATTAATATTGTACTGATATATAATTAAAATGACAACAGTATTATAAATAATAATGCATAAACCACAACAACAACAATAGTAATGATAATAATTATTATTATTATTTTGATATTGTTGTAATAATATTTATTATTAACAATGAATTAATAAATATTAGGAAATTATTAATAATGATTTAAATGTTTTTTGTTCTCTATAATGCATGTAATAATAATAATAATAATAATAATAATAATAATAATTATTATTATTATTATTATTATTATTATTATTATTATTATTATTGTTATTATTATTATTATTATTATTATTATTATAAAAAAATATTTTTTTATTGTAGTATAGCATCATTTTTTATTTTTGTATCAGTGCAGAAACAATTCTTCATGTTCTAGATATACCACAAATATTGACACTGGCTGATTTTTAATTTGCAAGTCAGCCAGCATTTACAATATATGCTTAAACCTGGGTAATTTCAAATGGATCAATGGTATTTCCAGTTCAGTTTCATCTTTCAGCTCTTCACATGTGACTTTTGGGTGAAAATGTTCAGTGGCCGAAAATGTCAGTGTATTGATGGCAGGTAACGCCGCTCTTCAGCCTGTGGTAGGATTAGGATTCATATTCCCTGAGAGAGTGTGTTGGGGGTTTCCTCTCCCTCCCTCTAATATGCACTCCAGGAAAAAAAAAATGGCGTGAAAATGAATTATGGAAATTTTGATTGGAAACTTGTACAGTGTCCGTGTTTCATTTAGTCTTGCTGCATCCCCGGGCAGTGGCACAGCGCTGCGAGGAGCTGAGCAGGAAATATCACTCCGACTAGCGAGAGCACCTGGAGGCTGGCACACTCCCGCTCGGAGAGAGCACGATTTATCTGTAGAGCGGCCTGGAGTCCGCCTGATGCATGCGCTCGTGCAGGTGTATTTTTTAGTCCCTGCTAGAGCCCCAGGGTGGGTGTCTTTTTATGCTGATCTCGGACCAGACTTCTGAAAATATAGCATCAGGTACTCTTCAGAAAAACAGGTTCAAGATCAGTGCAAAAGAGGAACCAAAACCCCTGGTGTAAACTTCTGGTTCACAAACTCCGCTGGTACTCAGCCGTCGCTGTGGGTTATGCTTCTCCATAATCATTTATTTCATCTGTTTGAACTGTACTGCAGTTTGTCTTCTGGCACTTCCAGTATGTGTAGTTGTTTTGAAGTATGCAAAACAACTTGAAGGAGAAAGTGCGCCGTATCAATAAGATTTATTTTGAATTCTCTTTCATTTTTGCCTTTATGATGCATTAAAAGATTTCTGGTGTGAGTAAATGATGTAAATGTGATGTAAACACTTTCTTTACATGATCCTGAGTCCAGCCTAATTATTGTTTAGGAGTTTTCATTTCAATTGTTTGGTCAAAAAAAAAAAAATTAAAATAATTACACATATGAAACATCAGTCTATTAATTCCGTAAAGGAATAGTTCACCCCAAAATGAATGGTTTGTCATGTACTCACCCTCATGTTGCTACCTTTGACTTTCTTTAATCTGTGGGATACAAAAAGATACAAAAAAATCAAAGCGTGTTCTCCGTGTATTTACAGTGACCAAAGGTCTTTAAAATTTAAAAAGAATGCAAAAATATTGCACAAGTGTGACTTGTGCACTTTATTCCAAGTCTTCTGAAGTCATTTGATAGCTTTATGCCAGATCTAGCTTTCTTTGACACGTTAATGATTAAAATATTAAAGTATTTATGAACAAATAGTTCTACTGAGTCAAATATTTTAAACAAATCAGTAGATCTATAGTTTATTAAACCAGACTGAATGATCTTCCTAATCAGATAAATTGATTGATTGATAAACTGTTGTTTTTAATGGTGATGGTTTGTTGTAATTATAGATTCAGATTCAAGAATATAAATGTTTTGCTGCATTTTAAGACCAATTGTAATTGTCTCATTGGCTTCAGTTCATTAATTGCTACAGAAAGCTGCAGTACTTTGGTTTCGAAGCTTTTGTTTTTTTCTTTGATCATTTTCCTCAGATGAGAATGAGCTATAGCAGTTGTTGAGAGAAAATTAAAACTCTTCTTTAATTGCTCTTTTTGTCTTCCCTTATGCCATCCTAAGATTTTTTTTTTTTTTTTTTTTACTGAAAAGGACAGTGTTTGATATTTGTGTGTGTATGTGTGTGTGTGTGTGTGTGTCTGTGATCAATTTGAAATGCACTAGAATGATTCTAAAAGGTACAGTTTACGCAGTAAATTAACTGAATATTCATAATTTATTCACCCTCTTGTCGTTCCAAACCTGTATGACTTTCTTTCCTTAGTGGAACAGAAAGTAAGATATTTTTAAGAATGTTTCACCTTTTTTTGTCTATACAATGAAACTCAGTGGGGTCCAAAACAAAACTAGAGCCTATTGAATCCCACTGTATGAGACATATATTATTATTTAATAGGGATGCATGATAAATATCGGCACGATATTAATGCGCATCTCTTCAGTAAAGCCGGTTCTGTAATCAGCGGTAAATCTCTACACATGCGTGCTTTCACGTGAAGCAGCATTTACTATACAGAGCCGTTGTTCACTGACAAGCTGCGCAAAACCACGATCACATTTTGAGCATGTTTTGCTCTGTGTAGTAAATATTGTGCATCCTTATTATTTAAAAAACAATACAGATTTGGAACATTTCTCTTTAAATTTATGTATGGTGTTAAGTTCACAACACTAACTGCAAAATAATTGTGAAAACTTTTCTGAATTCTCTAGACCTACTCGATTGATATGCAGTGACGTGATAGCAGTTCTCGCAAGGAATCCCAAAAATATCAATGAACTCAGAAGTGTAAGGATGAATCTTCTCAAATTGGTGTGCTAATCTGCTTAGCTGCTACAGGATATGTTCAGTGGAAGTTGATGCTGCCAAAATAAGGTTATAAAGAAGAGTTAACCCCAAAATCCAGGTAATTTCAGACTTTTTCTTGCAATTAATAACTTTAATTTAAGATTTCCTCATAAAACAATCTATATCAGGCAATAGCATGTAGAAAGTTCTTTAACATGCAGAGTTACCTTGCATTTTGCCATTGAACTCAGTCTCTAACTTGCTAACTTCAGTCAGTAGGTCACTTACTAGCCTTTCTTAAGGGTTAAAGTACCTCAAAATGACAAGTTTTGCATGCCGCTAGTAGCTAGCACAGAAAAAAAACACACAACACAAGCAAGGATAGTGAGGTTTCAGCACACATTACCTCACAGCACCCAAGGGCCAGTTATATGTTACATAAGCAAAGAAGCTCAAAGGAAAGAACGTATCAGTCGCAGGTGTGTGTACGCTAGAGCATGAGGCTAATGGTAGCCTGTGGAATAGGTCTGTCTGGGTAAAATGGCACTATTCCATGAAATCTCTCCAAACAACACCCCTGCGGAATGGGGCAATGGAACGGCCCATCATCGCTGTGAAAAAGACAGCTCCTAAAAGCCTTCGCATAAAAAAGCGCCTCAGCAAACGTCCATTTAAATCATGTCATCACTTCTGCACCCGGCTGTAAATATTGAGTGAGCGAAGCTCCAGCAGACGTTAAGGCAATAAAGCTTCCATGGTTTTACGAAAAAAAGAGTTGCTAGTCACTCATGGTTTTGTCAGCGTTCAAATTTGTAGCCACTTCTTTCTCATTACCTGCGCAGTGCCAGAAGGCAGCTGTAAAATTGATTAGGACTGTATTTTGCCGACTAGGCCTGTGTTCTCTCAAACCTGAGTTATGATTTCACACAGATGTAATGCTGAAGTGAGGATTTAATTTTACACAGACGGTATGTCACCAAAGAGACATGATAGGGACATGATGTCCGTAAAACTACTGTCCTTTGCACAAGGTGATTGAAACGCAATTACGCCTAAATGCTTTATAGCTGTGAGGACTGATTTGATTCAGCGAAAACCCAGAGAAAGCCAGGAATATTTTTATTGTTGTAATGAGGAACAAAGGATGTTTTTTGAATTGCGCTGTCAGGTTTGAAAACTAACTGTATGTACATTGTTTTTTTTTTTTTTTTTCTTGAAATGTCAGTTTCACAATCAATCTGATGAACTTCTAATAGGGAAAATGGCTTCTGTTTCTTTCTCACATTTCCTCCAAACATCTGTTTTGGAAGTATGTAATTTTGGGTATGAAATTCCACGAAAAGAGCAAATTGATTTACGGAGGGAACAAATAACACATGTACGGCCATAGATGGCCTTATTGTGTATTCAAGTCCTCCTGGAAAGTTGTAATTACGATGTCAGGTGCGTTCAAGTAAAGTAAGAGCAAAATGGCGATGTACTGTACCATTTCTACTTTTTTTCTTCGTCTTTTAAACCATACTCTAAAACATGAATAAAACATGCTTTAACATAGAGAAAGTGTAAAGGCCAACTTGGATCATATGACTTGATAAACAATCACATTATATTGACGTCGCTGAATTTCTGTTTTGTGACAGTCAGTCACTGGTTGCTGGCACCCCTCAGGGTCGTGTCCTCTCCCCACTGCTCTTCTCCCTGTACACCAACGAATGCACTTCTAAAGACCCCTCTATCAAGCTCCGGAAGTTTGCAGAAGACACTACAGTCATTGGCCTCATCAAGGACAGAGACGAGTCTGCTTACAGACAGAAGATAAAAGAGCTGACTGTCTGGTGCAGCATTAACAACCTGGAGCTCAGCACGCTCAAAACAGTGGAGTTGATCGTTGCCTTCAGGAGGAACCTTCTGCACTCCCCCCACTCACCATCATGAACAGCACTGTGACTGCAGTGGAGTCATTCAGACTCCTGGGAACCACCATCTCTCAGGACCTGAAGGGGGACACTCACATCAACTCTATTGTTAAGAAGGCCCAGCAGAGGTTGTACTTCCTTCACCAGCTGATGAAATTCAACCTGCCACAGGAACTGCTGAAACAGTTCTACTCAACCGTCATTGAGCCTGTTCTGTGCACATCAATAACTGTCTGGTTTGGTTCAGCTACAAAATCAGACATCAGAAGACTACAGAGAATGGTTCGGACTGCTGAACGGATTATTGGTGCTTCCCTGCCCACCCTCCAATAACTGTATAGCTACATCCAGAGTGAGGAAAATGGCTCAGAATATCACTTTGGATCCATCACATCCAAGCCATCTCCTTTTTGAACTTTTGCCATCTGGTCGGCGCTACAGAGCACCAAATACCAGGACAGCCAGGCACAAGAACAGTTTC
Source organism: Cyprinus carpio (assembly GCF_018340385.1). Classification (NCBI taxonomy): domain Eukaryota; kingdom Metazoa; phylum Chordata; class Actinopteri; order Cypriniformes; family Cyprinidae; genus Cyprinus; species Cyprinus carpio. The sequence goes on along the minus strand of NC_056621.1, from coordinate 16,384,695 downwards.
TTTCCCCAGGCAATCTACCTCATGAACAGTTAAATGTTCTCCCATTGTGCAATAACCTTATACTTATCACCCTACATCCTATTACATAGGATCCCTACAACTTTATTTTTTATTCAATTAATATTCTATTTTATCTATAGCACACTTGTACATATTTATTCTTTCTTTGTGTCTTTTTTTTTCTTTTTGTTGTTTAATATATATTTATACACGTGTATTTTATTCATATTTTTATTATCCGTGTGTTGTTGTCTATGTGTACTGGAAGCTTGTGACACACTGTTTCAAGACAAATTCCTTGTATGTGCAAACATACTTGGCAATAAAGCTCTTTCAGACTTCTGACTTTAAATGGTTAGTGTGAACAAAAGTGAAGTCAAAACTTTTTCAACGCCTCCTGTTGGCTGACTAAAGATTCCATTTAAACAAATACAATGTAAGCCAAACTAAAAAATCTAATTACACATTAGTCGCTACTACTCAGACTCAGGCGCCAAATGAATTACTACTGCTCAGACTCGTGCTCCAATTGACCTATCGGTAAGTCCCGCCCCCCTCGGTTACTGTTGCTCCCTCGGACAAACAAACGGAGCTGCTCAGTGTCTCACAATGACAGCTGTCAGTGTGAAAACCTGGTCCCACGATGTATTTGCATAATTTTGGACACAGAAGGGCCACCATTCAAGTGGGAATTAAATATTCCATGGAGGGATATATAAAATATTTTAAAATAAATATGGTGGGTAACTCAAAGCAAGGGTTTACAGATCACAATGCAAGCAGGAGAAGTCTCATATTACTGCCATCACTATTGTAAAAATGGTAACTTAATGAGAGTATGACAGCCAGAAAAGGAACGTTTTTGTCTTCACTGGGATTGGGGTTAAATGCTTAGGGACATTTTGCTCTTTATTGTTTTGGTTTAGGTAATGCAATAAAATAAATTCTATTGCCCATCCTCTCTGGATACCTGGAATCAGTGTTACAAGTACCACAGGCACATGTTTTTCCATTTTTGTAGCATAAACACCATTAAACCGAATAAAAGCTTCGGATGTTCCAATGTTTCTCTATGGCGCTGAAACCTAAAGATGACCGATAGGTCAACTGAATCACTTCTGCTCAGAATATAAAAAAATTATATATATATTAATATTAATATACTGTATGTGTGTGTGTGAAAAAACAAGAAAGCATAATATTGAATAATTATATTGTGACGTGTGTGTAATATAATTGTTTCATTTATTTTTTTAGATCAAAAAATAGTTTAATATAATTAAGTGAACCCCTAAAATGCCTTCCAGTTAGCAACTGCAGTTAGTTTCCCCCCCGCCTCCGCCCAAATCATTCATTTTCCGTTCCCTGATTTCATTTAATTTTCCTTGAAAAACATGCTCATGCCTAGGCTGACTTTTTAGGCACAGGAAATAAATGCTTGGTCAACCCTCCTATAAAAACACACTCTGCCGTTCAACGAAACACAAGGTACAGACCAACTGCTATCTGAGCAGGAGGCAGGCCTTCGGGCAGCAACCGCCTGCTCTTTAACCACGGGCAGTGACGATGCCATCCGCGCCTCCAGCCCTGCTCCCCATCCATCCTCTCTCTCCATCTCTCCCACTCTCTCTTTCTCTGTCCGTCACACGTGCCCGCGGTGGAGACCTGGCAAACAGCGCTGTGCCTTGCCAAGGAAGATTTATACCTGGAGCTTGACCCAGTTCTGTTTGCATCTATATTAGCGAGGACAGAGGGCTGGGTACAGGGAGAGGGAAAGGTCATCGAGAGCCCAGGTACTCCACTGATGTATCAAGATGATGGAGCTGGCTAATTTAGTTAGCAACAGTTGTCCCCTCCGCCACCACAGATGGTCCGCAGTCGCCGCAGCTCAAGGCAAAAGTTTAAAAACGAACACTTGAACCGAGGCTTTAAAGAACACAGCTCTGTAAGCGAGAGAACACACTTACAGAAACCATTGTCTAGCAGCTGGGTGTGTAAAATAAAAGCAGTCAGAGATAAAATCAAAGTGTGCGTACAAAGAGAGATTCAGATCTGTTACTTTACTGATTAGTATTCATAAGTATCTGCACATAAAGTGTGTGTTAAATTATATCATACTCTTATAAAAAATGTATGAATGTAATAATATACTAAGAAGAAGTTAGTGAACAAGACAATTGGCTTCATGTTCATAATTCTTCACGTGGGCCCACGCGAGGATTGAGAATAGTCGGATGGCATTGAAAGATAAAGAGCTAAATTATTTTTAACAGTGTGTTTCTAGTAAATGTACAGTCAGTTTCAATACACTGATTCAAACAATATCAAAGACGTGACACTTTTTGTCTGGATTTATTAAGTATTATATTAAAAATGCAGTTCATACAAAAGATATAATAGTTTACCAAAACTAAAATAATAGAAAATACAAAAATCCATAATTTTCTAAATTTTAAGATATATATTTATAATTTTATAAAATGAAGACTATTTATAAAATAAACAATAATAAAATCAAATATTAAAAAGTTCAGCTGGATGCCAAGACAACATTTCTATTTTTATGAAAATTTGAACTAAAATAACTAAAACTGAAATAAAAATGATCAAAAACTATATTGACTTATTTGAAAAAAAAAAAAATTACTACAACTTTAATTAGTAAGTTATTAAAATGAAAAATAAGAAATTTAAAAATATGAACATTCTAATAAAAATGCACCTCTTCTTTCTAAATGTTTACATTTCTGCATTTTAAAGTTTCTCAAAACAAATAAATAATTTTGGTATTTTTTTGGAGCCATTAATTCAAGATGTCATGTGGTGCAACTCCCCTAAAACTTAAATATATTTATAAATCTGTAAATCATGATATTTATAATAAATACTTTTTACCTTGAAAATACAATACATATTTAAATACTTTTTGAAAAGGATGATTCATACACTGCACATATTTATGTTTTTAAGTATTTAAGGCACAAGGAAAATATTACTTTTTACTTGGTTACACCACATGACTTTATAATTGATACTTTTCTTGAAAAGGTTATAAATTTGTTAAAGCCATATTAAGCCAGCATGAATACAAAGAATACATGGCACATGTTTTAAACTAGTTTTCTGTAGGGCTTTTACATACTTGGTACTTGAAGTAATCTAATGCAACATTTTTATGACTTTTATAAATACTATATGTATGAGATCACCATGTTAATTCCTACAATTTAATTTCTTTGCTTGTGTTTATTATTTTTGCTCATTTCACTAACATTATAAAGCATAAGTCCTTTTTGGCAGTTGATATAGCTTGGACTCTAAAAGGACAATTTTATTTTAACGCTCTTATGATTTTAAATGATTTTCCTTCCATCTGATATATTAATATCGTCATATTTAAAATCATCATCTCATCATATATTTAAAGGCCTCGCTGTTGCATAATAAAAGAATCTATAACAATCCTCTGAAGGGCAATAAAAATCACATTCTTGACTGCAAATGATACTCGGCGAGAATAATAACAGCGGCTAAAAAATATGTTTTGGCACGGACTCATTTACATGATAGAATAACCTTCCAAAGAGGAAAAAAAGTAGAAAAAAAACCAAGAGGATAATATATGCGGTGTGTTTGTGGTCATGCACTTCAGTTGTTTATTACCGAGAGAATTGCATTAAATCATCCCACAAGAGGAGTGTGTCGGGGGGGAGAAGACAATGAAGCAGGCCTGTGGATATAATGAACTCCTGTGGGGATAAGCACACCTCACTATAAAGACCTAACCACAAATTAAGTGCTTGTTGCCATCATGTCTTTGTAGAACACAGGCGTAGATATAACCTGCGTGACTACGCGCCGCGTTTGAGCTGCCGCTGTTGTCTTTTTCTCTGCTGAAGGAAAGACAAAGACGAGAGACGCTGCAGCCCTTTCCCATGGCGGCTGGTGGCATACTTGCCGTCTTTTGATTCTCTTCCATGTCTGTATTTATAAAAGGCAGTCTAGTGTGTTCGGTATTGGCTTGACGCTCAATTTAATACGCTTTTACATATTTGATCAAACATTTCAGAACTCAAAAGCTGCGTAGGTGTTTTTATTAGCATTATGAATGGTCTGTATGACTAGCAGAGTAAGGCCAAACTCACAGAGGGCTATTTTATTTTCCCTGAGGAATATTTTATTTGGAAGAGGGGGCTTCACAGTGTTTCAGTGAAGTGTCAGCTTCATCTCAGAAGTCATTTTTAAATTCCCTTGGAAAAGAAAATATGGAAACAAACAAAATCATTGTTTACATACAATAGGGACATACTGTACAATACAATAAGATAACAATAAGATATTATATTAATTACACAAAATCATTATTTACACACATAGGACCATGATTTATATAAAAATGTAATATAGTCTGTAAAAATTTATACTTATAATTATATTTGTTTATTACAGTAGGAGTTTATAAAAACAAAAAAAACAAAAAGTTTATAAAAGTTTAGATATAATGTATATTAAAGAATTTCTAATAAGTCGCTTTTAAAAATCTTTAGGAAAAATAAAGATTCATCATCATGTTTACATTCAACATACTGTATAATAATTTAAAAAGGAATGATTTATATTGCATTTTTTTATTATTAAGATTTATAATATAATGACTGATATATAAAAGTGTTATAAATATTATATTATGTTATATACTTAATCTCTAAAGTCACGTACTTTACTAAAATTCCTTATGAAAAAAAAATATTTAAACAAATAAAATGAAAGTTCCTTAGAAAAAATAAATGTGTAAACATTTTTTTATACGTATAACAGAAACATATTGTAGGCCTATAATATTTACAAATACAAATATATTATATAATTATATATTTTATTATAAGACATAATATAATGAGTATGATAAAAAATATATATATAAATTATTATATATCATAAAATATTATATTATTGATCTCAGGAGTCACTTTAAATTTTCCTTTAAAATATAATATTATATATACCTAATAAAGTTTATAGTAATTATTATATTAGCTCATTTCTAGTCTAGTTTTCATTTTGATTGCTTCTATATTTGTACATATCAATAAAGCATACTGAAATCTGTGACTTTTGCTTGTAGATTTGGTACTTTGGCAAGTCTGAGCACAGTTTGAGAGACTGTTGAGATCTCTTCTGGAACTCTGGAAAAAAGCAGATGTGAGTTCTTGGAGAAAATGACACTAGCAATGCCAAGGTCATGTGTTCATTTGCTGGGAAATGCATGAACTGATCGTATATTTTATGTAATGAAGGATCTTCTTTACAGGAGACACATCTGAGAATCAGGAAACCTATGCAAAAACCTCAATTTGCACTCCATTTGACATCATTGGAGATCTTGGGGAAACAGTTGAGATATTAGAGAGATGTCCTATGTGGTTTTTCCATCAAGTGCTGTGCTATTTATCCTCTATCTGAACAATAGAGGTAAGTCAGCTGAGAAACTCATCAAGGAGAACTTTTCCCCCTCAAAACAGGAGGGCCCATCCAGCAGCCTTTAATCAATACAGGAAACATGAACTTCAGGGGACACGAGGAACCTCTGACCGCAGATGAAGATTAACCACCGCTGCCTCGGACATGTTGTGCCCGTCTTCATTTCTACAAGCTCCGGCTATCACCAGTGATCAGATGCTGTTTTTCTAACCAAGCAATGCAGGGTGACATGTACAGTATTTTCCTCAATAGTCCTAGGTGAGCTTCTGTATCATAAATCACATCAGACAAAGCCCAGCTTGACCTCTAAATGGGGGAGATATCGTCGTATTCAGATTCTCAGTGGTGAGGGTTGCTCATAACCTCGGGTGTTTTTTTTTTTTTTTTTTTTTCTAGTCTTGGTTTGAGCTTTGAACAATGTTTGAGGAATCCCACGGTCCAGGTGGGAAAAACAAACGATCCATGTCTTGAGCCCCATGGTGTGCGCTTTCCAGTAGACGGAAGCTCTTGCCATGTCCTCCTGTATCAGGTAATTCTAATAAATATAATATTAATATTATATAAAACTATAATAAAACTAAATAAAATATTAAATAAAAGACTATTTAATTGTACTTCGAGATACTTTCATGACTGTCTCTTAACACACTTAAATACACTTAGTTAATTTAATTTCATTTAATGTAAATGTACTATAAACAGCAATAGAATTGCATTTAATTGCAATTAAAAGTCTAAAAAAACACCACATTCAGTCCAGACTTAAAAGACAGTTTTGTTATCATTTAGTCACTCTCAAGTTGTTCCAAACCTGTTTGAATTTCTTCTTTTGAGATGAACAGAAAAAAGAAACTTGTACAGGTTTGGAACAACGTGACAATTTTCCTCATTTGTAAGAACAAATAATAATAATAAAAACCTATCCATTTAAAAGTGTATTCTATTTCCATACTAAGCCATCTTTTTAAAACTGTGCTAAAGTGTTCTGTTCTTTTGCCCTAGAAGGACTTGAGGAGAGCACAAATGATTCGCGCTTGAAGATCAAGTCTGGGTGAAGTATAAATTGCTAACACCCTCTGCGCTACCCATGCCTGTTTGTCTGCAAGCCCAGATCAGAGGAAGCGCAATCGATGTCCTCAAACTGCCTCTGGATCTTCAGTCTCCAGGACTTGACGCAACCCTCCCAAAAGTGTATCTGCATACCGTTTAAACGAGTCTCCACCAGGCCTCTGCACGTTTTATGAATTCATGTGCTCTCCAGGTACATTCAAGCATCCCTCAATTCAGCCTACTGCTCCGCAGGCGCCCGCTGGTTTCTTTTGTGTTAATTAGTCACTTGCCATGCCTTAACAACCCGAGATCAGAGTCGACGGGGCAGTTTCTCTCTGTTCCACAGCCTTTGATGATGGTTTGGTGAGCGGGTCTGGAGCTCAAGAGCTTGTTCGTGCGATAAAGCGCCGCCCTGAGCTGTTGCTCTTTTTCCCATCAGCCAGGGAGAACGCGAGCACGGCTGCCCTGCAGTGCCCACATTGGTTCGTATTGGCTATTCTGTTTTTTCCACCAGCAATCCTCATTTCCTACATGAAAGGCACTTACTGTAATATTGCCTCAGTATTTCCTAGAACTGTGGAGGGCGAGTTCCATTTTTTCAGAATTCAAGCGTGCCTTTGTGCAGTATGAGGTAATGGTGGATTAAGGAGCGTGAAAGGGATTTTGGGTTGTGTCATTGACTAGTTTTTGGCGTGCACAGGTCCCAGTCAGAGGGTCTCTCTAAATTATTGATCAATGAGACGAGTGGTGAAAACACAGCTTAGCACTATGCACTCTATCCCCCCTCCTGCTCTCTTCCAGATACATCAAGCCCAATGTAAAAGCTCCACTGTGCAAAAAAGCCTTCAAGTTCAGTTCAATTATTCAGCATCCCTCCCCGATTATGAATTATTGAGGTAAAAGCATGTTCACATATATGGCTGTGCGTCGAGCTCAAGACACAAGTGTCTCATTGGGAAGATAATGAAGAGAGGCTGTAATTACAAAAGGTGGTTTTAACTTGGAGCAAACGATTGAATGCATTGTGGAGTGAATGTGAAATTAATATGGACCCCACTAACTTTAAATTACTGTCATTAATTACTCACCCTCATGTCGTTCCAAGCCCGTAAGATCTTTGTTCATCTTCGAAACACAAATTAAGATATTTTTGATGCATTCCGTGAGCTCTCTGACCCTCCCAGACAGCAAGGATCCTTATACGGTCCAAGCTCAGAAACATAACATTGAGATCGTTAAAATAATCCATGTGACATTAGTGGTTTAACCGTAATTTTACAAAGCTATGAGAATTTTGTGCGCGAAGAAAACAAAAATAACGACTTTATTCAACAATTCGTCTCCTCCGTGTCACACTAAAGCACCATGTTGGAGAGTAAGGGGCTGTTCAGGTCGCGCGCCTAAAATGTGTGGAAAACGCGAGGTGCACCGCTTTCTGCTTTCTTCCAAAGCGTTTGGGTGCTTGCGCTCTGGAGGCGTCCGCCATTGCTAAGCAGCCATGACCTGTACTCCCCATGAAGACGCGGAAGTTTCAGCAAAGGATAAATTGATTTGCAGCACTAAAAATCACTTGCTATTGCTCTGCTTCAAAATTTATTTAAAAATGGCTATCCCTGTACAGCTATGATCAGCTGTTCCTTCATCTTGGCTGAGCTTTCGATGTTGTTACGGGAAAGGATGAAGCTGATTGGTTGGTTCTTGTCAGTGCGCTTGCGGCATTCTGAAAAGTTGAAACGTTTTTATCTCGATAAAAAATGAGAGTCGCTCCCATTATGATGCCGGCTGCCACACATCTACATTTAAAATAACGAATTTGAGCGCGCAAAAGACGCGATATGTGAACGACCCCTAATCTTACTACATTGATTACGTTCTGGGGTACTCTCCAAAATGGTGGAAGACAGTAACTCGGGGAGAAGAACTGTTAAATAAATTATGTTATTATTGTTTTCTTTGTGAACAAAAAGTATTCTCGTAGCTTCGTAAAATTATGGTTGAACCTCTGATGTCACATGGACATTTGTCACATGGGATTTCTGTGCGTTGATCATGGTAATATCCTTGCTGTCTGTGGAGGGTCAGAGAGCTCTAAGATTCTGTCAAAAATTTTAATTTGTGTTCCGAAGATGAACTAAGGTCTTACGGGTTTGGAACAACATTAGAGTGAGTAATTAATGACAGACTTTTCATTTTTGGGTGAAATATCCCTTTAAAAAAAACTTTAAAAACATTGAAACATTTTTAATACAGACATTTGAAACAGTATATTTGTTAATTGCTTTTCAATGTATTTTTGAGTACATTTGCTAGGAGCCAAAAAAATGCATCATGCTCTTATTGTTAACCAATGACCAAATAACTATTTAGATGCCAATTTAATAAACTGGCATTCATTTTTGATTCCATTCTGATTATGGAAATAAATTACTTCATGCCCCTTTTTGTTTTTGTTGAATAGCCCTTTTCACTCTGCAATGCATCATATTATACAGTATAAGTGAAACGGGCAATTCACACAGACTTTAAGAATTGATGTACTGTAATGTGCAAGAAAAGATACTTTGTTATCGCCAAGAACTCTCTCCGTCAAAGGAGTTTTCCAAAATGTGATTCACTTTACTCAGGCCATTAGTCAAATTCAAGTTCCTCTATGGAAAAGAAAACTTCAAACTGTCTAATTGTGCCCCATTCTACAACAGCGTTACAATGCAGTCACAAGGCTAAATCCCATATGTTGATGCAAATAACTTGTTGGCGTCTGTCGAACCATCCGCTCTGGTGAAGTGAGTTTGAGCGCTGGCTTCTGTCGAGAGGCCTCACTCCTCTTTATCTTGGCTTGGCGTGAGAGAAAAAGCAGATGATCCAATAAATTATCGATAACGCCCCTGTAAACCCGAGCCACTTTGGCCCCGTGGCACTTGGCGAAGAGCGGACGGCCCCTAATCATTCATTCTCAGCAACTGCTCCCTGGCTCACGGCCGCTTTTTCTAGCCTCTACAGGCTCAAACTCTCCACAAGGTGTTTGACTAGACTGCTTAAATATTTTCATTGAAGAGTTTCTCTAAATGTGCAAAGTGCACCCTCTCGTTTTCAGATTATGAAGGGATGAGAAGAATTATTTAAAGGGAGACTGCGGGGACAGGAAGTGAGCTGAGAGAGAGACAGGAAGAGAAATAATGAGAGAAAGCAAATCCGTTTGACTTGCTACATTAGCTTCTCTCTTTCCCATCAGTCCGTTCTTAATGAGCGTTCAGTTGTTTCCAGACCCGGTCAGGGCCGCGGCTCCTTGTTATTTCCCGAATCGCTCCAGCCATGCCGTTCGAGGCAGGGGCTCGATTGCTTTACGTCTTATGCCAGGATAAGCATTGGGCCTGGTCATTACACACAAGGGAGCTGCGCTAATGGAAGCGGGGCACAGGGAAAAACCGCTGCCCTTTCCCTCGCCGCGAAACTAACTCTCGCTTGAACCTTTTATTAGACCTTACAGTCTCGATATATAGGCCCACAGAGCAAAGGCTATTTAAGCAGACTGTTTCTGAACATTGTTGTTCGTAAGCACTTAACAGGTGAGCGAGGCACTGCAAGTCTCTTTAAAAGTCTCTGACAGGAAGTTTAGATCCTTCTAAATCACAAATAATATCTCACTTGCTTTTCTGAGACAGTACATTTTATTGAGGTCTTCTGGTTTTATTGTTTTGCCTTCAGAAAAAGAGTCAGGGGAAAATCATACTAAATGCTATTAGATGCTATAGGTAAATAACAAGAAGAATAACTGCACTCCAATGACATGGCAGCAATGATATGTGTTTTAATGTCACTATTGATGAGGATTATGAACTTTGAATAATACTGCATAATTATTGAATAATATTGAATAATTTAAATGCTAAATATTTAAAGTACACCTGACATATACTTGCAATAGTTGCACTTTAGCACAATCTAATATACTTGAGTGTCTCTTTAGTTGGACTTCCACACAATTAAAGTACATTAAGCACAAAATTAGTAGACTTTAAGTAAACCAGTTTAGTATACTAAAAGTACAATTGCAGGGTATAAGTACACAAATATGTAAATGTATTTATAGTATACTTAGCATGAAATAAATGTTTTTCAAATACATTTTAGTATATTTATTTTTCACTAGGTGAGCAATAAAAACACTGACAGCCAATCAGAATCGACACAACTGAAGAGCTCGAGCATTTAAAGTGGAAGACGACAAAACTGCAATGTGCACTTATGGACACTTATATAGTCACGATTATAGTTATCTTTACAGTTATTGTTCTTGGTGTGAATGAATTTTAAGGATGCCACAGAGCTATTTCAGTGATATCTACCAGGTGTCTAAGCATAAAATTGTATTCCAGAATAAAAAATAAGGTCTCCTAAGCAATGAAAGAGCAACCTCTGAGTAATAAAGATGTCTTTTTGTCTTGCTCCTTCAATTTAATCGTCATATGGACCTCATAAGTGAGTTTAGACACAAAAGACTCCCTGAGGAGGACATGTCAGTTTAAATAAAGTGTATGCATTGACTTTATCAGAGAAAAATCAATATGGACCTTTTCAAACAGCAGTTTCATGTCCAGATATTTGATTTGCCATCATTTTTATGTTCAGCCCCAGCAGTTGGTTGATAAAACTGCTATTGGCAATCCTCTGCAGCATAAATGCATTCCTGTGTTTTGAAACGGGTTACTATTGCATTAATGGGCTTTTGATGCACAGCTGGGCTATCGATATGGATGTATTTTGAGATGTAAACACAACGCTACACCTTCAGCCAGTGCTTGTGTGTGTCTCCTGCTGTTTTTTGGGGGGATCAGGGTGTATGAGAGCATGCATGCAGAAGCCAGTGCAAGCCCCTCAGTTCTTCTTACAGTGTACAGTTTAAAAGGCTTGCAGTCTCTAGGGTGAGAAAGAGGCGAAAAGAAAGAGAGAGACTTTCATTAGGCAGTCAGGCCTGTAACCCAGCTGGATGTGACTGCCAGTTGGCTGGGCAGTATTTGCAGTCTGTTTGTATGTTTACGCATGGATTCAAGCATACACATAAAACACACTCATGCATGCTCGCTAACAACACCCTTCATTATTAACAGCATTCCTGGACACTGTGAAACACACAGACTTCTTTTCCTGAAGGGTCCATATTTTAAATAATTTTCTCGAATGATACAGCTTTTATGCATACTGCATTTCAGTCTCCAGATTTTAAAGAATCATATGAACAATCATTATGACTCCAAAACCCCAAGTTAGTAATTATATTGTTGCAGAGGCATCAGTCTATTAAAAGCAAACAAACATTCTGATTCATTGGACACATGACTGTTATTAATCTACTGCGGCTTTGTTTGGAACCATTTCTATTGGTGAACACAAAATGTAAGTTATTCAGTATTAACTTCTTTATCAATGTATTGTATAAAACATTAGCACACGCATAGTCATGTTGTTGGTCTAAATATTACCAGCATACTGCTGTTATTGGCAATTGTACCTCACAAACTTGTGTGTAATGTTACCTCACAACCAGCGTATTTGTTTTGTTGTGTTTTATGTATGTTAGTATTTGATCATTTGTTGTTTAACACTATAGCTGGTGCCATATATGACTATAATAGCCTCAGAATTTGACTGAATGAGAAACAGGGAGTTACAGTAGTAGACCCTTTGTGCAAAGAGAAAAAAAGAAAGATTTTATCACAGCCTTGTGGTTGTGATTTTAAATAGGAACTCTTTTCTTTGTCTGCAGTGCCTTTATCGTCTTTTGTCTTTCTTTTTTTTTTTAATCGGCGTCACTATTTCATAACTCCAGATTAACATTTTGTGTGTTTCGTGTGCATAACCTCACTCATGAAAATTATGCCCCACAACCGAGAAAGGTTTTTCAGATTATGGATGTTCCTTTATGCCTATATTTGATATGTAACTTGCTCCAAGCACAATGTTCCAGATATTACCCAGCTTTCCGTTTAGCTGTATTTTAAAGGAATTCAATATGCGGTTTTCATGATTCCAAAATATGTCTTCTTATTCCTTCCAATGTTAACTGTTTGTGTGCTTCACTGAATTGATTGTCATATAAAAACATGCCTGTGTTAAAGTCAAAAACATATAATTTTACAAAAATTTTATAAATGAACTAAAATATTTCCTAATTTATTAAACAATATAAATTAATAATAATAAAAAATATGAATAATAAAAATATTTTACATTTATTTTCCAAAACGAATACAATTTTGAGGTAGAGCACATATTCTTATTAAATGTAAATGATTTCCACATTTCATTTTCATTCAGTTTTCTAATGAGCGGCCCACTATTACTGCTCACAAGTGATAACCAGTGCTTGAAAGGATTTTTTAAAGGACTACTGGTCATGTACTTGTCTGTGGCACAATAAGCCACTTCTAGCCTTTTCACCATCTCTGCTAGTCAGGAGCTCTGTTAGGGTTCTGCACCCCTTGCCTGATGTTTCATCCACACTGGTTTTCCGTGCTAAAAAAAAAAACAAAAACAAAAAACACAGCAATTGTGTGGAAACCTGTTTGCACCACTGAATAAAAAATCAAAAAGTGATTGCGATTTTTTTTTTATCTCTCAATTTTTCTTGCGATTCTGAAATTTTTTCTTTAAGAAGTCAGAATTGCATAATATAAAGTCACAAATATGAGAAATAAAGTCAGAATTATGAGATAAAAAGTCACAATTAAGTTTATAATGAAATTTATAGAGGTGCAATTGTGTGTTATGAAGTCAGAAATGCAACATAAACTTATAATTCTGATTTTTTCTCACAACTGCAAGTTTAGATCTCACAATTCTGACTTTTTTTTTTCTTAGAATTGTGAGATACTGTATAAAGTCAGAATTACGAGATGTAAATTCACAATTGTGAGAAAAATAAGTCAGAATTTTTTATCTCGCAATTCTGACTTTTTTTTCTTAGAATTTTTTTATAAAAAGCCATAAAAACTTGTGCGACCATGTAAACTCACAATTGCAAGTTATAAAGAATTCTGAGAAAAAAAGTCAGAATTGCGAAATGTAAACTCACACAGTGAATTTACATCTCGTAATTCTGACTTTATACCTCGCAATTATGAGAAAAGAAGTCAGAACTGTGAGATATAAACTCGCAGTTGTTAGAAAAAAGTCAGAATTGCGAGATAAAAAGTCACAATTGACTTTTTAATTTTTTTTTTTCAGTTGGGGAAACAGGCTTCCATACTGTATGTTTTGACTTTTTAGGCTTCCATACTGTATGTTTGTGCTGAAATAACAAGCTGTTCGAATTCTTGTGTATGATTCTGTGACAGTGCTATGGGATGTGGTATTAAAAAAAGCAAAAACAAAGGCAGATGCAATAGTGGCCCAGGTTACACGAGCTCAATAACTTATCATGAGCGCTCCTTTGGGTTCATGTCAAAGGATTCAACCCCCGCAACTCTTGTTGTCAGAAGAACAATGGGCATTTCACAACTTTAACAGGTTGGCGTCGAAAAAATGTTACCAGAATAGGATACAACAAAGAAAGCAGGCCAAAGCCGAACGAGGGCAACATCTACCCCTCCCAGAGGGAGCAGCAGTGCTCCCCTACCCCTCCCCTTTAAAACTTTGGTGTGCTACAAAGGCACAAAAAACAAGGCCCGCTTGAGCATCCACTGTATGCAAGACTAGAAAGACGCCTTCGGAAATAAGACCGCTAATTCAAATTAGAATTGAATGTCAATTAGCTTAACATCCACTATATGGAGGAAGTTTTAAACAACATGCAAATTACTAATATGACTAAAAATAACTATTTGTTTTGACTTCTTAATTCGAAGGCTCTGACCCTACAATTGAAAACAGCTATTAATATTACAGTTTTTACTGTTTTTTTATAATAATAAATGTGTCCTTTGTGAACATAACAGACTTCTTTAAAAAAAAAAAATTTTAATAATTTTTTTTGTTTTGTACAGTAGTGTTGAATAATAGTTGATGAAGTATGTGTATTTTTATGTGTCTCATAAAGGTCAGAGAGAACTTTTTGAAATCATGTTTTCTGGATATTTTTGATGTACTTAAATTGTATCTTAAATATATATTTATGAAATGTAATCTGTTAAATGACTTGCAGCAGTTTTAAGTCAAATTAAGCATTGCATTTATAGGTACATAATTATCATAATCCACATTAGTTTTGCTAGCAGTTGACATTTGAGTGGAATGTTGTAGTAGAAACTATGCCAACATGTTAAAAATGTTTGCATTTTGCCATAATTAGTACTCAAATACTATGTAATAGGCTTTTATAACATATTCCAGCTACAAGGGGAATACTAAGGCAGACAGAAACTTGTTTTATCTTGTTGTATCATCATTTTGCATTATGGGACAGTTTCTCAGTGTGTCATTTACTGCCGTTTGACTCCAGACGTGTCATCATGTGCTCATCTCCAACGGCCGTGAGCCATCAGCGTGCCACATCAGGCATGGAGAGGCAATCACGATGGAGCGGCCGTATATTTATTTATTTATAATCCCAGCATATGTCCTGACTGACAGAGCTGCAGAGGTACAGCACCGGGCCGGTAGTGTTTATCTCTCTGGACCGATGCCACCGAAACTGTGACGGCGCTCCCCTGAGGTGCGTGTGTATTTGTGATAGAAGAAGGAGTCAGTCAGTCTTTGTCATGGCGAGGCAGCTGGCTGCAACGCTGAGCACATGGGACAAGGATTGTTGTTGTCACGTCCTACACTATGCCTGAGTAAAAATCATAAACGCTGATACCTGGGCGGCAAGGAACTCTGGGACGATTATTTTACAGAGACGGGCCGATCATTGCCCTGTCAGGCAGATGTGTTATTCAGAGGCGGCTGGCTTATCGCATGGCGAGCGCACTCAGTCGTGCACGGAGCCACAGACCTTGAAGTGATGGGCAATCACATGGCCTCAGGCAAAGAAAAGTGAGAGAGAGAGAGAGATATTTGAGACTAGGAGATTGCAACAGCTATGTTTGCTCACATGCCATAATCCATTTTTTTTAGGTAATTAGCCTGTGAATATAAATGTTAACATTAATATTGTCCCAGTTAATGGTATATTTAAGAATATAGAATACAAATATGATACAAATAAATAGAATAAGGATATTGCATTTGTTTTTAAAAACATATAGTATCTATTAGGTAAAAACAAATGCACTTTCAAGCCTTACTACAGCACTAAAATGCTCATTTGATGGGAAAAAATGTTCTTTATATGAAAAACAAAGTGAAGCTATTCAAAAATATTGAAGCTCCAGTGAAAAATGTTCTTTATATAATCAAAATATGTGAAGCTTCTTTATTTGAGCAATTGAAACAATAAAGTAGCAAATCATAAACACTGAAATTCAATTATTCTGGAAAAAATATCCAGTTAATTTAATAGCTGGGCATGTTATCACAATGGGAACTTGTCATTTAAAAATGTATTAAAGGCTGTTTAGCACAATTTTAACAGTAAAACAATTGTGAAACACTGAAAAAATCATACGTAAAATAGCAAAAATGTAAAAGGTAATATTCTTTGCTTTGGCTGACATATACTGTAATTTATACAGTTCCTAAAATTACAAAAACACTTGTAAAACATAAAATCTGTAGAACACATATGACAACTTGCTGAGGCATTTCTGGAAATACACACTTGCTTAATCATATAGCTGGCTCTTGAATGTCATTGTGGTTTTATTGTGTTCACCCAAAAATAAAAATATGATAACACTATAATTTTAATTTGGTGGACAAAGTTGCAATGTGGCTTTTAAAACCTTATAGCTATTGAGATGTATCCATTGTGACAACTAGCCCCCATCTCACCTACAATGAAATTATAAAGATTTAGCATACATTAATACGCACCCCACCCCACCACTCTATGAGAGTAGAGAGAGAAAGTGACAAAAACAAGCATAACTGTATCACAGTTTCTCTGCAGTCTCCATCACGCCTCAATTTGAGCTGATTCTGTCAGACATTAATGTTTCAGGACAGCGAGCGAGTCATTCACCAGTCAGCAAAACACTTCTCTTATTTTGCTCCCTGTCGTCATGTTTCTTCCCAAACTTTCAGCTGGGGAAAGACACTTCTAATCAGGTTGCCTGGGAACAAAAAGTGTTTAATGTCCTAATGGAACGACAGAGTTCCACTTTTAAAAAGCCACACATTACTTGTAAAGTGACTTCTCCGTGTCGTTACCTGAGTGCTGGCGGTTTATTTTTACCTCCCTTCTCCCCTCCTCATTCTTTAGCTGCTTCGGGAGATGGCGTTAGTTTGGCTTCATCTCTGACAAAAGATAAATGAGCTCGGGGTCTGTGGTGATCCACTATGGCTGCCAGGGGGGGGTTCCAAAATAGCAAACTATTTTTCATAACGGGCCAAGTGATATGGAGTAGGATGCAGCAGGCGGGCTAACATTTACCATCTCCGCGTATATACAGAGATTCGATTCTTTTCCTTTTCGTTAAAGTTAACTTGAGAAGTTCAGGTTGTCTGTTGCTCCTGAAGGGTGTTGCGGCTGAACGGGAGCAGGCTAGTTTTTTTCATGTCTTCATGATGGGCTCAGATGATCTCTTCATCATTAAATATACGAGGTAGTTTACTGTGTATTTACAGTGTATTCCTCTCTGCTACAGTAGCTGTGTGTTCACAGTTTTAGAGTAGTTGTAGATATAAAGTTTATTATTAATAATCAATCAGGATTCACAGTTATGTCTGTTGTATATTTACACATAACTTGTAATAGCATGTCTAAATGTCCCAACTTTGCAGTCTTTTAATTCCCAGCATGAAAAAATAAATAAATAAATAAAATTCAATAGTTTGTAATAATACTGTTTTGAAATGTAATATTTTGTAAGCTAAGATAATTTAAGACTGTTGATTTCTATTTACTCAGTTAGCAACCCAAACTAAAAGTTAACCACAGATAATTATTAAAATTGGCCATTATTCCTTAAATGTGTGTGAAATACATTATTATTTTTATGATTAAACATAAATATATTAACATTAATATAAATTATTTTATTATTTTAGTTTTTTGATTATTTTTGTGATTCCAATTATAAACATCTTAAAGATAAAAATAAAAATATTTGTAATAATAATAATAATGCATCTATTAACATTATCAATTATTTTATTATTTTTGTTTTTATTTCTGATTACTCTTGTGATTACAATCATAAACATTCTAAAATTTCATAAAAGATAAAGATAGCAATAGACACTGAGACATTTGGTAATATACCGTATGAGTACATAACTACAGCATTAATAACTATAGCTCGGATCGTTTTAGAACAATTTAATGAGAATTTGTTGAGTTTATATAGAGATTAGTGATATTTTATTGTAGACTTTGGCATTTTTGCGAATCTGAGCACAGATGATGTTGAAATCTCTTTTTAAACTTTAGGAAACACGTGCGAGATCACTGGGTTTTTCTTTCTCAGTAGAAAAATCAAGAGACATCTGCAACATTATACATTTAATCTTATTGTTTTTTTTTCTCTTTTTAAACTTTAGGAATAATTTTAGTTCTATTATCCCACAGTGTAGTGCAGTATGGTTATATTTTGACCACAAACCAATTTTATAATAAATTACTGTTAAATTTACATTGTAAACATTCTAATGCAATTCCATTAAAATACAGAACACAGTTCCTGTGCAAATCAAAACCGTGTTTGTTGTACTTCCTAGTGCCGCTCGGCACCTTCCCTGCCGTGTGATGTAATTAATGTGGTGTTGTAGAACAGCTCAAATCCTTTGATAACCTCTGTTCTGCATCTCAGATCCGGCCATTAATCATCCTCACAAACATGCGCGAGAGAAGAGGGCAGAGTGAAAAAAAAAGCAAAAGGAATAAAGGAAGAAATAACTGTATTTTTTTTTCCTCAGGAAACTGTCCTGTGTCAACAGGAGCAACGGTGGAAATTTGAAAGAAAGTTTCCATTTAAATGAGCGCTGGTGAGCCGCCGAGGCACTTTGAAGAGCTACGAGCGAGACACAAACAAGAGCTGCCGCCTCGGCCTGCGTTTCAGAGCTGCCGTTGACACCTGATGACTGATCAAACGCTGCTTCCTTCTCCCTACGATCCTATGTTGTAGTCTGATAATTCAGCAGACCATGTTACTAGAACGTCCCTACAATCAACATTTATAAAAAAAAAACCCTTCACAACCTCGTAGGTCCTCAAAAAAAAAAAATGCTCTTGTGACTCAGTGATTGTTATTTTCCTTTAGGGAACAAAAACGTGCAGAGCTAAAGGCTGCGTTTGTAATGGATGAATTGCTATAGTTATTCTGAACTGGCTCCTTAATGGCAGGAAGCACAATAGAGGACTTGCCTGCTTGGCAACAGGTGGCACAGCAAGGGGCTTCAAGTTATTGAACGAACACGTCTTTACAATCACTGCATGTCTTTTCACGACTGCATAAAGGTATGTTTGAGTTTTAAAATGAAATGGCAAAATGGATAAAATAGATCAAGGCCTCCAACATGTTCTGAATGCTGTAGGACTGGGGTACAGACGACACATTCAGTAGAGTGTATTCATGGCACATTTATGGCTTCACTGTCAACAAAACCAAATAATTTGTTGCTGAAAGCTCTCTTGGGGTTTTTTGAACTTGCCAGTGCACACTTTTGCACATTTTCAGACAACTGTGATAGAAAATCTGTGATTAGATTTAAACTCAACGGACCTCTTCCATTAAACTTTGGTAGATATATGAGTAAATTCGGTGTAATTCCCGAAAACTCTTCCAGGTTCACAAAAGCTTCATACACCTCATATTTAATAGTTAAACATGTATGTTAATGAATTCCAGTAACTCGTAAATAAATTGCTCATTCATAATTAGCATAATCCTCACCCATGAATTACAACTAGAAGAATTATATGTACAGAAATGCTGTAAAAACTTTGGACTTCTTTCTCAAGTCTGTCGCCAGTATATTTAAGTCAGAACAACTTTAAAATTTACAAAATTCTGCACTTGTCAGAAGCCATTAAAATCCCACAGGATGTTCAATAAGAAAAAATGGTTAGGGTTTTATCCATTGTGAATTAATTGAAAAGTAGGCATTACAAGTCAGAATAGAGCAAGACTGAGTGTATGATTACACAACAACAATGTACTAAACTGAAAAAAAATGTTGGTTTTGGAAACAGGTTTTGCATCCAGACGTCAATCTTGTCAAAGCAATTCCCATTTACACGGATCCACAAGAATGACTAAAAACGCTGTATTATGCATGCCAGGCCAGTAGATGGTGATGTCACTATGTGCCTGTGCACATACACGCGCAGAATGTCACGGTTTCCACAAAATCACATTTTCTTAGTTTACACAGAGGTTATAACAATACTGTTTCCAAAAACTTGCTCTTTGAAACAAGTTTGCATTTTCAAAACGCCATTGTCATGTAAATAAAAGGTCAAAACACATACGTTTTACTGATTTTAGCTGAAGATGGTGTCGTTGCTAAAACAATGGCTAAATAGCTATTTGGCTAACCTTAGTAATGGCTAACTGAAATCAGTGTTGGAGACGCGAGGCAATAAAATTAAATAGTAGCTGATTTCAAAATCCAAACCAGTAAGAACTTAATTTTTTATTTTTGGTACACAAATTAAGATAAAACTGCAAGTGTGTTGACACACTCTGATGTAGAATGCACACGTAAGCGTCGTGAAACTCTTGTGAATGCATGTTAAAGACTGACATGAAAGAGAAGAATTTGTCGAATAAAGTAGTTATTTTTGTTTTCTTTGCACAGAAAAAGTATTCTCGTAGCTTCATAAAATTACTGTTGAACCACTGATGTCATATGGATTTGGATTTTAATGATGTCCTTTCTGCCTTTCTGGGTCTTGAATGTGTCAGTTGTGTTGCTATCGATGGAGGGTCAGAAAGCTCTCGGATTTCATCAAAAACATCTTAGGTTTGGAATGACATGAGGGTGAGGAATTAATGACAGAATTTTAATTTTGGGGTGAACTATCCCTATAAACACTATATAAATCAAAACTGCCTAACGGTAACGAATTAAATGTTGACCCCCAGGATATGGTATAGGACTGTGCAGCTTTGGGGGTGTTGATGGAAGTGACCTACTCCATCTATGTTTTGATCATCATTCTGAATCCAATCTGCAATTTTTCTCAGCTTTTTGGTCAAAATGTTTGTATAGGATTTTGGATTTTTTGTTGTTTTTTAAAAAATGAAACACATTCAAGCTTTAAATTCTGATTAGCTTTTTGACTGGGCAAGCTACAGTTTCAAAACTAGCCTCTGGCTGGAACAGATTTCAAATCAACAGAAGCAGTACATTTGGACCAGCAAACGACCATCCAGTCTGTGGTTAATCTGTCTGTCATGCAGTGACATCCTTATATTGTTTTAGTGTATGAAAGATCAGAGGAACCGAGTTAATTTTCAGTCTGTTGTTGATTTAATTGTAGCCCCTGCTGCTGTGGGCTCATTGATCTAATGTTTGGAGCTGGTCTGAGATCAGCTGAAGTGCAGTGGTGAATGACAGCACTCCAGTGGTGCGGGGAAGCTGAGTTGAAGCCTGCCAGACCGGGCACACCTGGGCCTGCAGGCAGATGGTAAGGGCTCAGAGAGGTTACGCAAAACCGTGCCCAGCCATATGTCTTTCAACAGTACAGAAACTTCTGGAAGCCGCGAGAGCTCCATCACGGCTGCGACCCGAACGAGTGCAGACCAAGCGTGTTCCAGCATGATCCCAGACCAGGTGTTGGGCAAATTGTTTCCTCGCGCCTTCCTGATTGGAGAGCGGCTGGAGAACAAGAGAAGGGCCACAGCGGCCACATGGATGAGTCATTGACCTTTAGCTGAAAACAGGAGCCTCATGAGGAGCCTGATGGTAAATTTTCATTTTTATTTTGTGATTACTTTATCATTGCTAGGTTTAAACAGACAACATTTTGCTATAATTATCTGATACATGAGCTCTGGTATGTGATTTAAATGACACGTTTTTTGAACCTACAGATGATACATTTTCAGTTTCAGAGTGTTTTAAAGGACAACAATTCTGTCATCATTTACAGACCATCATGTAAATCCACACCTTTGTTGAACAGAAATGGAGATGTTTTGAAGAATGTCCGAGCCACTCATTTCCCCATAATCGCAGTCAATGAGGATGAGTGGTGTCAATCTCTACAAAAGGCAAAAAAAGCAGCATAAAAGTATCGTAATTGAATAATGAATTAAGATGGTGTTGTTGAATCCAAATGGTGTTGTTGAAGGCACTCAAGTAGTTGAAGAACACTGTCCCAGCCATGCTGCCCAAGAGCTTTCTTGCTTGTATATGTGTATATGATTGAAATTCCAGCAAGTCCATCCTTGGAATCAGAAGTATCGGCTCCTAGTCAAGTTTCTGAGAGAGAAAACCATCTTCGCAGTCCCCATGGATCCTGGTGAGATCTGAGAGTCTTCCATTCCTTTATCCAGTGTTCTTACATTGTCCATAATGACTTATGATATGTAAGATCTGTGTTTTTTCCATTCCAGTTCCATTGGAAAATCTGGCCTTGGGTTGTACACAAAGGATGATGGTCCAGCAGTAGTTGTTTTGTGTGGGAGAAAGCAGTCTGAAGTTAGAACAATAGTAGAAATGCCAAAAAATAGAAGGGAAAATATTTCCTGTTGATTGGTAAATCAAAAATATGCTTGATTTGCCACATGAAATAGCATTGAAAATTACATTTAAATGGTATCTGATGTTCACCCATGCAAACAGCATTTTCTAGAAATCCAGAAAGCATACAATGACACTCATATGCCCATATTTTGAACTTTGGGCTATTTTTAGCCCCAGGATTTAGGCTTACGTGATCTCTGAGCTCTTTAGCCTTTTCATTCTTGACTAATTTTTCACGGTAGATTTCTGTATTATGGTAATACTGAGTCTAGAAGGGGAGCGAGCTTAATCATACACCAAGCATATATATGTTCACCAAGCCTATATTTTTTCTAGCTAGTATGCATTTAGATTGGGAAACGAAAAGAGAACCAGAGAAACAAACACAGCCAAAATGTCTGTAATACTTTTGAAAAGAAATGCAGAATTTTTCAACCATAGTAAATTAGATTTGAATGAGTAAAAAACACCATCATATATGTGATGTTTGACCATTCATCAGTCTAATCACCAAAAACCCAGTAGCTCTTCTTCCCGAACATAATGCCAGCCTGTGCTAATGGCAGTGCCAGCCGTGTCTAAGAGGGCCTCAGGAATGATTGATAGATAGAATTATATCAAGGTGACTTCTCTCCCCCTCCATCAGGTTGTTTAGCTTGATCGATAATAAGAAACATGTTTAATAGGCAGAGCTGGACAGTATAAGGCCATTTATCAGTGCAGTTAGCATCTCTTCCCACCGTCCCCGAGATGACACCACACCATAAACCTATGGATCATTGTTATTCATCTTTACCAAAGTAGACTTGAGAAGAAGTCATAAACGTGGCTGATATAAGCAGAATTTAAATCTAGCTTGCAACATTTACAAAATCTATATCCACTTTTTTGTTGTTGGTAACAGTACCTTTGGTTTTATAAAAAACAAACAAACAAACATATGCTTAAATAACTACAATAATAGAAAAAAAAGAAAATATAGTTTCAAAAAATTAAATATGAGGAGTTATTTTGCAAAAACCGACAACTCCATGATAAAACCATGTTTTTTCATTGTGCATTCCAATTAATCCCAATTAAACTGCAGTTGGATTATTTTGATTAGGTTAAATAATAACTAAAAAAATACAGCTAACTAAAACATTGAAACAATAAAAACATGATTTAAAAAAAAACGGAGTTAACTGTTTCTGCAAAAAAACTTTTCATATATTTTATTAATAACATATTTAGTGAAAAATTATTGAATTCTGCTAGGACATTTCATACATTGTTTGTCCATTTCTGTCCTTCTGTCTGTTAATGACCTTAAGTTTTTCTCTTTATTTTAGTGTTTTGTTGTTTTTCTTTTTTTCTTTTGATTTTTTGTTTCCTTTTTGTTATATTATTGCTTTTTGTTTCATTTGTTTTATTTATTTATTTTATTATTATTATTATTTATTTATTTAAATTTTTTTGCTTTGTTGTGTTGTTTTTTTATTATTGTTTTGCTTAGGGTCTTGCTTTAGTGTTCAGGTTTTTTGTTTAGTGTTTTTGTTGCTTTCCTTTTTTTTCCTTTGATTTTTTGTTTCCTTTTTGTTATATTATTGCTTTTTGTTTCATTTGTTTTATTTATTTATTTTATTATTATTATTATTATTATTATTATTATTTATTTATTTATTTTTGCTTTATTGTGTTGTTTTTTATTATTGTTTTGCTTAGGGTCTTGCTTTAGTGTTCAGGTTTTTTGTTTAGGGTTTAATACTTTGCTTTTTGTTTAATTTATTTATTTATTTATTTATTTATTTGTTGTTGTTGTTGTTGTTGCTGCTTGTGTTCAGTTTTTATTTTATTTTTATTTTGTTTAGTGTTTCGCTGTTTTTATTGCTGTGGGTTTTTTGTTTAGTGCTTTGATGCTTTGTTTTTTGTTTCATTTTTGTTTTGCTTTGTGTTGTTGTTTTGTTTTGTTTTATTTTTGATTTGTTTGGTATTTTGCTTTGCTTTTTGTTTCATTTTTGTTTTGGTTTAGTGTATTTATTTATTTATGTTTTTCTGCTTTCTTTTCTTTTCTTTTCTTTTCTTTTCTTTTCTTTTCTTTTCTTTTCTTTTCTTTTCTTTTCTTTTGTTTTTAGTCATATACTTTTATAGTAGTTTGTTTAGGTACTATCATGTTTCGTTTTCCACAAAAACAATACTGAGGTTCTGAGGCTTTGACAGACACCGCACAGCACGGTGAACGAAAAGGAAGGATTTACTGTTTGGCGGCCTTCATTGCAACCCCATCATGGCTCATCGCCTCAAGGCAGAGGTGTCGACTGCAGACTGCAGGAAAAGCCCTTTAAATGAGCGAAGGGTTGAATCGTTCATGCCTGTTACACGAATGAAAGACTTCCTCCAGAGAGCAACACACACAGAACATATCCACACAGATTCACACACACACACAGCCGGGCCCTCAGAGGGGACCTGACCGCTCTGATGAAATAATCACTTCAAGATAGATTTCCTGTGGCTGGGGGGGAAGAAGAGGGGAGAGCGGGTGGTCATTTTATTAGGGGGGAAAACACACGCTTTTGTTCTTTTTAGAGATATGTGAGGGGGGGGGGGTTTTTGTATTTTTGGCAAAGATGTCTGACATCCCCCGGTGTGATGTTGGGTTTTGCACGACTCTCCCTGGTGATATTATCAAAGAATCACCTCAGCTGCAGTTCACGCCCCTTTTAATGCGTTCTGTTCTGACCATTTGGCCAAATGCCCCTCACGCATCCAAACACACACATAGCAGACGTTGCCTAAGGGCTACAGCAAATCCCAGCAACCACACAAAGACTGGCCCCATGCACAGGGCCAGAAATGACAGATCAAACATTGCTGTTATTATTCTCCTGTTCTCTCTTTCTCTCTTTGTCTGTATTTCAGAGTAGCTGCTGTTAATATGTCCCAGTCGAGAGGAAGTCCCCCAAGTCATCCAGAGGATTGCTGTGTTATTTAGCAGCTCCACAATACAAGAACACAAGAGGAAATCATTTTAATTTTAAAAATTCAAAGGCCATTTTGACCACAAGCTGATCCAACAGATTCTGGTATGACAAGAAACTACAAATTCATAAGTGTCATACAGGTAAGTGTCAAATAACCATGAAATTATCATGCCATGATATCACCATGGTAAATGTCTGAAAAATATGACATTACCAAAGTAATTATCCAAAAACATGTAACATTACCATGGTAATTATAAACACAATGGTACAATAGCACAGTAAATGTTTTAAA
Source organism: Cyprinus carpio (assembly GCF_018340385.1). NCBI lineage: Eukaryota > Metazoa > Chordata > Actinopteri > Cypriniformes > Cyprinidae > Cyprinus > Cyprinus carpio. Next base: position 16,359,177 of record NC_056621.1, on the reverse strand, counting down.
AAGTCAAAATAATAATAATAATAATAATGCATTACCATGGTGTGGTATTGCCATGATGAATGTCCAAAAAGTGTAATATTACTATAATACATGTCCAAAAGGTAGTTTTACTATGGTACATTGGCATGTTAAATGTCCATAGTAAAAGAAAAAAAAAAATCTTTGTAAATGCCTAAAAAACAAACAAAAAAAGGTGTTAAAAAAGGTATTACTGCAGTAAATTTCCAAAAAGCATGGTATTAGTTTACATGTCCAAAAACTGTAATAGGGTAAATGTAAAAAACCTGGCATTGCCACTGGAATTCTATAAAATAGAATTACTGTTTAAATGTTCAAAAACATGGTATTACCATGGTAAACGCAGACAGACATGATGTCTACATACATACATGGAGAGAGGACCATAAATTGGTGTAACAGATTCTAATGCATGACATGAGATAATATATAGGGTTTAGAAATTGGATGCTACCAAAAAAACAAATCATTCTGTGAAGATGTACACAAGAAATGCTGCATATTAATTCAGTGCAGTACATTGGTAATACAGTGGTGAGATTTATTAATTCAATAAACTAAATAAGATAAAGGTCATTAACTAAGTTTGATTTATGGCCATAATTCTACCCATCTGAAAGCAAATATCCAGTTTATATAGCTTCTGGATGTCATTGTATGATAAGAAAAGTCAAATCCACCATCAGTCTGGCAGAATTCCTCAAGGAATGATCCATTTTGTTCTAGACCTCTAGTCTTAGTTTTGCTCTCTTTGTTCAGGTTGGAGCAAGCACTCCCATCAGGCCCCTCTATAAACCACGCTAGCTTTATGAGTCGCCCATATGTGTCTCTACTCTGCTGAGTTCAGATATCAAACACGAGCAGACGTATGAAATCCCAGGACGAGGCAGCGAATAGCCAAAACCGTGGCACCTCACCTCCATGAGAAGATTATGCAAACCCTGGGGGAAGGTGATGGATTCTTACCCTTACCCGGCATGAGAGGACCAGATGCTGGAGAAAGATTCCGGGCGTCACCAGAAGTAAAATACGAGCGCTTGGTTCTGCAGCTCAGAAAAGTTTTGGAGGTTTTAGAGTTTCCGAAACTTCTTATATTCTTTAAGAGGACAAGGGGGTGGAAGAAAGACATCTCTGGGCCTTTGGTCTCAAGGTTTATGAGTTTCTTTACCTGGGACCGAGCTCTTACCTTGAGACATCTGCTCATAATAGTAGATTTCAGTCACCTATCCATTGAAAAATAACCACTTTAAGATTACATGCAAGTTGCAGGCTAAATGGGACTATTGTTGCACACAATCCAGAGTCTTTCAAGGGACTTTCAAGGTCAAAACAAGTACAGACATATGGAGGAGCGACATGCCTTTCATGAAAGGTTAGAGTTGCATGAAGAAATATCCCTAATAGTGAAGAAAAAACGCATGTCTTATCAAGGTTATTCTTGTAAGCCGTCAACTGGGAACACTACCTCGCTGAACCATAGCCCAAGATGTATATGACTTTTCAAAGATATTCTTAAAACACACACAACTTCAGCCTCTTTCTTTCTGTTCCAGTTCAAAATGAGATTTCCCAAGCCATTATCCATTATCATTCCTGTGAGCCATTAGCTAATGCATAGTTTATTTAGAAAAAGGGGCATTAGGCAGGTATCGAAGGCGAGGGGGAGCGGGAAGACTGATCTGGTGGCCCTGGCGGAGGTAGCAGTGTGCTGCTCTGAGTTATGGACATCCAGCAGAGAGGAGTCTCTTCAT